>NC_043980.1:41692926-41992926 GCF_902150065.1 Myripristis murdjan | reverse complement strand
GAATAAATAGATAAAACAGAATATACAGTGTAAACAACAGAATAAACAGTGTAAACAGCAGAAACGTTGTAGTAGCAGGGTGGAGAGTATTTCACAATGGAGGTAATTCTTCTCATCCCAGGGGGTCTCCCGGTACTGGGCTACACACCCTGGGCCTGAAGAAACTATAACTCCATAAACATATTGCACTGAAATGTATTGTCCATACAAACAGGATAAACAGTGTAAACAGAAACAGAAACATCGTAGCAGCTGGGGGGGAGGGAGGGGGATTATTGCACAAATAGGAGGTAATTCATTCTCCTCATCCCAGAGGTGTCTCCTGGTACTGGGCCACACAACCTGGGCCTGAAGAAACCATACCTCCATAAAAAATATTGCACTGAAGTGGAATTGTCCATATGAAAATATGCCCCATCTTCTTGATTTTTTCAGAGCTTTGAGATATATACATGGACTGTTCAAAGCATTAATGGTTAGTCAGATATATGCATCGGTTTCTGGATGGCAGCTTCTCCAAATCCAAAAAGAATTTCATTGGCTCATAACTGTATGTGGGAATGTCTTAAAAAATCTGATCTCTGTTTTAATTTAAAGTTTAAAGCTGGGGATATAAAACATTTTTTCTTTATGCAAATTCTTCATTTTTTTTTTTTTTTTTGTTATCCCAAACATGGGGCTATTTCACCACTCGCAAATATAGAAATTCCTCAATATTAAACCATTGTAGCTTGCGTTTGTGTCTCATATTCATTTATTGTTTGTTATTTGTTCTTTATTAACCTAAAATACCATGACCATTACACCAGAAATGCATTTATTTGTCAAGACAAAAACATTTTCATGAACTTTTTACCAAATCTCTTAAGCTGCACATTCATAGAGTTTGGGTTTTCGCTTCTAAATTTCCACAGTAAAGTACCCATTCTGAATTTCACCATACATAAAATATGCATAAAATTGCCTACTTTACAAACTGAAAACATTTTGTGTGATTATCTTCAAAATTGAAAAATTGTAAAATGTCACACAGAATGGGCAGTTTTCTGTGCAGTAATGTGCCCATTCTGAGCCCATTCTTCATTTTTTCAATTTTGAAGATAATCATACCAAAATGGTCTCAATTTGTAAAGTTCATAAAATGAAGTATGTGTACAGAATGGGCACTTTAGTTCACAGTAATCAAAAAGTATCCATCCGAGCAAACTAAAATTTTACATTGTGCCTAATGGATAAATAAGGAACAACTGGTGAATTTTTCAGAATTTTTTGAGACCCAAGTGTGTGGGCCATTTGGTGAAATGACAAGGAATGACCCATATGTATATATACACTCCTGATCAAAATTTTAAGAGCAGTTGAGAAATTGCAAGAATTTATATTTTGCACTGTTGGATCTTAAGAAGGTTCTAAGTAGAGCTTCAAAATGCAAAAAAGAAGAAATGGGAGTGAGACAAAAAATTTTTTGAATAAGCAATTTATTGCAAACAACCATTAAACTGAAATAGGCTGTCCATCAGCTGATCAAAAGTTTAAGACCACAGCCTTTAAAAGCCCAAATCTTCACAAAAATGTGGATTCAGTGTCATTTTAGATTGTAGATTGTAACTGAAGGAATCAAAACTATGAATGAACACATGTGGAGTTATGTACTTAACAAAAAAAGGTGAAATAACTGAAACCATGTTTTATATTCTAGTTTCTTCAAAATAGCCACCCTTTGCTCTGATTACTGCTTTGCACACTCTTGGCATTCTCTCCATGAGCTTCAAGAGGTAGTCACCTGAAATGGTTTTCCAACAGTCTTGAAGGAGTTCCCAGAGGTGTTTAGCACTTGTTGGCCCCTTTGCCTTCACTCTGCGGTCCAGCTCACCCCAAACCATCTGGATTGGGTTCAGGTCCGGTGATTGTGGAGGCCAGGTCATCTGCCGCAGCGCTCCATCACTCTCCTTCTTGGTCAAACAGCCCTTACACAGCCTGGAAGTGTTTTTGGGGTCATTGTCCTGTTGAAAAATAAATGATCGTCCAACTAAACGCAAACAGTGTCACCAGCAAAACACCCCCACACCATCACACCTCCTCCTCCATGCTTCACAGTGGGAACCAGGATCCATCCGTTCACCTTTTCTGCGTCTCACAAAGACACGGCGGTTGGAACCAAAGATCTCAAATTTGGACTCATCAGACCAAAGCACAGATTTCCACTGGTCTAATGTCCATTCCTTGTGTTTCTTGGCCCAAACAAATCTCTTCTGCTTGTTGCCTCTCCTTAGCAGTGGTTTCCTAGCAGCTATTTGACCAGAGATGGGTCTGCTGCTAGAACTCTGTGTGGCATTTATCTGGTCTCTGATCTGAGCTGCTGTTAACTTGCGATTTCTGAGGCTGGTGACTCGGATGAACTTGTCCTCAGAAGCAGAGGTGACTCTTGGTCCTCCTTTCCTGGGTCAGTCCTCATGTGTGCCAGTTTCGTTGTAGCGCTTGATGGTTTTTGCGACTCCACTTGGGGAAGTTTTTGCAATTTTCCGGACTGACTGACCTTCATTTCTTAAAGTAATGATGGCCACTGGTTTTTCTTTAGTTAGCTGATTGGTTCTTGCCATAATATGAATTTTAACAGTTGTCCAATAGGGCTGTTGGCTGTGTAGTAACCTGACTTCTGCACAACACAACTGATGGTCCCAACCCCATTGATAAAGCAAGAAATTCCACTAATTAACCTTGATAAGGCACACCTGTGAAGTGAAAACCATTTAAGGTGACTACCTCTTGAAGCTCAACGAGAGAATGCCAGAAGTGTGCAAAGCAGTAATCAGAGCAAAGGGTCGCTATTTTGAAGAAACTAGAATATAAAACATGTTTTCAGTTATTTCACCTTTTTTTGTTAAGTACATAACTCCACATGTGCTCATTCATAGTTTTGATTCCTTCAGTGAGAATCTACAATGTAAATAGTCATGAAAATAAAGAAAATGCAATGCAATGCAAACTTTTGGCCTGTACTGTATATATACATACATATGAAATTGAAATTGAAATTATAAACTCAAGCCCAACAAATAACAGATGGGCATAACTTCAACATTACATTGTAATGATGTAGCCACCCATCTGGCGACCACTGTGGAAAGTTTATGGGTGGTAGAGGTGTCCATTGGCAGGGTTGCCAACTCTCACACATTGGCCGTGACAGTCACGCATTCAGCCTCAATCTCACGCTCTCACGCTCAAGAGAGAAATCTCACACCAAATCTGACTTTTCTATTAATTACTTATCTATTAATTTTTCCACTCATCATGTGTATTCATTTGTGACTATAAACAAGCTCAAGTCTTACATAGGCTCTAGCCCACTCCAGTGTCTGATGTGTTATATTTTCTCTGATTGTTGATTCGCTGAAAACATTACCATCATTACGTCAGTGACGTCCATCTGCTGCTTGGGTGCTGCTACTTCAGTTGGTCAGAGCAGCAGAGCAGAGAGGCATGCACGGTGGCCAGATATGAAATTAGAGCGGTTATCCGAAAACCGCTTGATATAAACAAAAGTCGGTCATAATGAAAGTACGGCAATCTGTATGCGCGGCACACCCGTTAGATCTGGCAGACCTAGTGCCGGTCGGTCTGGTCAGGTCTGCCGGATCTGACAGGTGCCGCTCTGGCTGGACCTCCGGACTACCCCCCACCCCAGTGCAAGTGCAGTTTATCCAGTGCAATGGTGCACTGGATAAAAAGTGTCGCCATATGTAAAGAGTGTAAAGCCGCGCTTAAGTACACCGGTAGTACAATGAATCTCAACACTCACTTGGTGAGACGACAGGTGAAACAGGTGATGAGGAGGCAAGCATAGCTAGCACAAAAACACAGCAAGACACAGACATACAAGACTTCTTCCAGCCACAACTCGGGGAGAGCCAAGGTAATAACGGCTTCAATAACCCGGTTCATTGTTAAAGACTTGAGACAATACTCTGTAGTGGAAAATGAGGGCTTTCGGGACATGATAAAAACATTAGAGCCCCGGCACACTATACCAAGTCGACAGCATTTCACAGACAAGTGTGTGCCAGAGCTGTAGAACAAAGTTAAGAATGTTGTTTGTTTGTTCATTGCCAGTGGGGCATTGTAAAATTCTTATAGTTACATAAACATGACAAAAATTTAAGGAAAGCCGCCGGACTGTCTGGAATACAAATATACTTGTTCTGCATGCTTTGATAAATGAAGGCAATGCCACATTGTAATGTGACAATGTAATGTAAATTGATTGTCTACTTTCAACAAGGAACTATCAGATTGCATCACACCCCACTGAATCGAACCAAATCGTACCGTACCGAACCAAACCCAATCGTTCCATTCTAAAATGTATTGTTCTTGAATTGAATCACACCCCATGTATCAAGATACGTATTTTTTTTTGACTGGTAGTTAATATGAAATGATAATACACATTCTTGTACAGTAGGTGGCGGTATGCACCTGAAGTTGTTTGCAAGCCGCCATTAAACCAAGAGAAGAAGACTTACACAAAGTGCTTCCAGACTTTACTGTTATCTGTATCAAATCTTCGGTTGGAAAAGTTATGATGGGAGAAAAATGTCAAGTGAAAAAAGCTGCAGTTGTAGAATATTTCAGTTACTTACGTGTATTCTGTTTTTATTTATTTATTTATTTATTTATTATTATTATTATTATTTTGTTTTGTTTTGTTTTGAAGATAATGAAACCCAAGGATTTTTGGGCACAAATAGTTACTTTTCATTGGAAAAAATCTAAATGAATCTTAAGTGAGTTGCAGCATTTCCATTGCATGTTACCTGTTAACTGTGAATGTGGATTTATGCTAGCGACTGTAGCTGGTCATATATTTTTCTTATGTATTTTATGAACAGTTGAGCAAGTGTGTATCAAAAAAGTCGGAGAGCTATGTTTATATTTTTTATGATTTATTTGTTAGTTTATTTGAATTTGTGACCAGTGATGATAGTCTTAGTCTTAGTAAACTTTCTTATCCCCATGAAGGGCAATTTGTTGTACAGCCAGCAGAAAAACAACACAGCAATACAAACAGACAGAAACAATAACAGACACATTCACCACAAATGTAACAAATACAATGCATTAATGTTTTGGGGACCAATCATCACAACCTATTACCGTATTGATCTGAATATAAGACGATATTTTTTCCATTGAAAATGCCCGGAAAAAACGCCCTCGTCTTATATTGGGGGTCTAAGCAAATACACATGTATTGTACTTGCATATGTTCCGTGCTTGAATACAGTAGGCTACACTTCCCCCGCTCTGGCACGGTTGGAAGGGGTGTGCTCCAGCACGGTACGGGCGTTCATGCACGAGCACATGCACGGTCACGCACGCAGTGGGCGAACGTGGATACAACGTAAATCATGCAACTTTCCTCCTGCCTCCGCAAAATCGATTAATGCGCAGCGCGATTACCGGCGAATGGCCGCGTTGCGCAATCAATAATCAACCATGTTCTCTGTGTCGCTGTCCATTGTGCTGCTGCAACCGCGTATAAACAAAAGTTGATTTATGATGAAAGGTATGGCAGTCTGTGTGCGCCGCGCACCTGTCAGATCCGGCAGACCTGACCGGGCGGGCGTGGTGCCCACCCAGGCACTGGCCGGTATCAGGTGGGCCGGCCGGTGTGCGCCGCCACCCGCTTGAATGTAGCAGTCAGCTGACATGCCGCTCCGGCTGTCAGTTGGACGCTTTCTGAAGTTACCTCCGAAACTGTCGAGGTAAATAAACATCCCTTAACTCCTTAACCCTGGCCATGAGTGCAATGTGAGACGGTGGCGGTCTCAGAAAGAAGAGCTAAAAAATGCCCACAGCCAGAGAAGGGCTTTTCGTGGTCCACAAACTGGTCGATTCAACGAGACTGACAGGAGGGTGTGCGATTTTGTGAATGAGAAACGTAGTGAAGGACTGCCCGTTACGAGGGCTGTGATGCAGCAGAAAGCACTTGAAGTTGCCACAGAGCTCAACATACCCCGCACTGAGTTTAAAGCTAGCATGGGCTGGTGTTGCAGAATGCAGTGGCGGATTTAAGAAATTTGGGGCCCGAGGCAAAGGCAGGCATGGGGCCCTCTGAGATGAGAGGACAACACACAAAACAGGGGCCCCGAGACACACATAATACGATAAGCATTCTGCTGGCATTTTAGCGAAAGTATTTTAATCAAAAACATAATTAATGTGCGCAAATAAGTAATAACTGTATTAACCATAAGTGTATGAGGAGTTTTATGGGGCCCTCAGGAACTTGGGGCCCTAGGCAACCGCCTAGTTTTGCCTAATGGTAAGTCCGCTCCTGGCAGAATGTCCATATAAAAAGTATTTTTCCAAAAAAGGGTCTTGAAAAAGAGGGGACGTCTTAAAATCAGGGTCGTCTTTTATTCGGGTCAATGCGGTAATGAGGCCAATCGTTACTGGTACAAACGAGTTTGTTCTAACTTTTGGTACCATGTACCGGTGACCAGAAGGCAGTAGCCTATATTAGCAGGCCAGCGGGTGACTGGAATCAGTCAGGATGCTTTCTGCTTTCCTAGTAGCCCTGGCTCTATACAGAACAGAGAGCTCCTCAAAATTTGTCCCCGCAATTCAAACCAGCAAGTAAAAGAGAAGGTTCAAATAGACTCAATAAAACAAGAATAAAACATCCTCATAAAAGAGGTGTCTACATTAAAACTTCTCAGTTTGCGATAGAAATACATTTGCTAGTGGGCCTTTGCACAAATCGCATCTGTATTGGCCGTTAATCTTTAAAAATGAGCTCTCATACCAAGAGAGAAATACAGTGAAAGTACAAAGTGTTATCTAAAATGTGTCATTCAGAACAAGCATACCACTCTTGCACTGGTAATTTGAAAGCCAACAGCTGACAGAATTTGCACAAGATAAGTGACAGCCACATCTTACGGCTTTTTTCACAACAATGTGAGCATGCCACTAATGTTTAACACCCTCCCTCTCTCTCTCTCTCTGTTGGAGCCTGGGTATTACTAGTAGTTGACGTTCAGATTCACTGATTGGACAGTTGAGCACATGCTGTTTTGTATTATTTTTCCATATGGTTCTGCATAGTGTGTTTTTAAGCATTGCTAACAGAACTCGGCGCAAGCGCCTCGTTCCTGGCCGCATCACTGTCGTGACAATAATAACGTTCAAGCACACCCTCTCGTGTAATAATGCGATTATACAACTATTACCAACAAAATAAAATGTATAATCAAAATGTATTCATACTGTGGGCATTTCGCTGCCAAAATGTAAAAGTTTTTTTTTTTGCTAGTAGGCCTATTCTCTCCGTTTCAGTGGAAATCTGAGAGATCTGACGTTAACTAGTCCCTGTCAGCCAGCCAACTTGGACTTAGCCTACCATGTTTTCTAGACATCGTGATTTCCCAAAACTGAATAAATACCACAGATAGATAGCAAAAAACTGCTCTGATAGCTCAATCATGTTGTTACTAGAATATCCGCTGGAAAAAAAAATATTTTTTTCATGGACTGATAGTTATAGCCTACTTCTGCCGACTTCTCAGTCATTTTTAATCTAACAGGTGCCGTGACAGCGACTCAGCAGCATAGCTGATCTTTAGTCTATCTACAACCATCTTATAAGAACAGTTAGGCTATATTTAAATATAGGCTACTGCTTTCCAGTGTCGGCACCACAACAAACAATCTTTTCATAAACTCACCGGCAGATGTTTTATTTCAGCTGGCGGTGTGTCACTCCAGTTTAACGTCAGCTCCGATTAATGTGGCTAAGCAGCAAAAGTAACAGTAGGCCTAAGCAGTCACATTAAGGCTGAACAGAGTTATATAATTTCAACCCCACCTTTCAGGAGCTTTTGCTAATCACCTTTTCAGGCTGTTATCAATTTACCTCTGAAATAAAGACGACAGTTTTCACAGATGTGTTGCTTTATTAAATGTTCACTTCAGTGTACAGATGCAAACAAATTGACAAATTAATTCAATCAATGGCCTAGGCAACTCATAAAGACTAAACAAATTAATAACGATTAATAGGCTAATTAATAACTGATTACATTAACACATTAATAACAAGAAAAAAGCTATAGCCGCACATCTCCGTGGAAAATCTTACAGGTACTGTCCGTGGTGCTGACTCCGCATTTCATTCTCTATTGTTGAAATTAAAGCTGAATAAAATTCACGGAGGATCTTGTTTAGCTCTTCTTTCTTTACAGGTGAGAAATCAGCTGTTTGCCCGGTGTTTGTCAGGTAGTCTTGTAGACATTTGACGGCCCAAGACGTTGACCGGGCCGTACCGGCTTCATTTCCTGACCTCTCCAGCTGATCCAGCTCTTCACTCGTCACTCTCGCGTATCTCTCCCTTTTCTCTTCTGTCTTGTCTTCCTCGTTCAGCCGTTTATCCAAACTTAGGTCGCTAAATAAATCAAAATTGACAACAAAACGGTCCATTATGCAGACTAACAAAGTTGACAGCGGCTTTTGATGCGGGTGTTCAGTGAAACGTTTCTTGTTGCCATGGAAACCACACAGACTCGGGCAATAACATTGCCGGGCAGAGTAATATTTTCAGTGAAGAGGTTTTTTACATTTGAGCACGGCTAGCCGTGCTCAATTGCTCATTTGAGCACATTCTAAACATCTGATTGACCAATCAGATTGCTCGGTCGGATCTACGTGTTGTATAATAGGGTATGGTCGGTGTTGAGAGAATCCTCTTAGGGCAGCCAAATAGAGAAAATTTTTATTTAATTTTACAATATTCTGTCAATGTACTTAAGTCAGGATTAGGCAGCTCAGTTATTACTCTGTCACTGTCTGGCAACTAAAAAATTATGGAAAAAGGTTTACTATTACCAAAGCCACCTGATGTACCCTATATTGGTTTGTACAATTTTAATGATGCATTTGATGGGCAATGTTTTTATATAAACATCGCACAAAAAGTAAGGAAATTTGTATTTGGTAGATTATTTCTTTGTTGTAACAATGTATCTTGGCAATAAATTATATACGTTTGGAAAGCCTGTTTATTTCCCTTTTAAATGGTGCCACATTTGTAAGGAACATGCATTTGTGGGATAAGCAGCAGAGCTGAGTATGTGGGTTGTGCCCATGAAAAATTTGCCAAATCTTCTCTGCCAATGCCTAACAGCTTATTTTGCTGTTGCTATTTACTCTTGTTTTGAGCTTCTGGTACCCCCAGCACCTGTGAGCATAGCCCCTGCTACAGTGGTCAGTAGGTGTCTGCTCCAAGAATCTGCAGTCAAGGTTTGCAGGATGATATGGCTGACAGCTCTCTGCCCAGACAATCCAGAACAGACTGCACGCAGCCAATCTGGCAGGAGGCCTGCCATGACTGACCTTCACCGTCAGATCTGTTTGTGCTGGTGTTGGCAACACGCGCACTGGAACCTGAACATGTGGAGGAACGTTATGTTCAGCAATGAGTCCAGATTCTGCTTATGGCATTTGGATTGTAGGGTGTGGAGAAAACACGGAGAATGCTATGCTGATTGCTGCACCGATAGAGTAACATCTTTTGGTGGAGGCAGTGTAATGGTGTGGGACGGCATCTCCCTCACTGGAAAAACAAGGCTTGTCATCATTGGAGGCAATCTCAATGCAGAGAGATATTGAGATGAGATTCTGCAACCAGTGGCAATCCCATAGTCTGGGACCTAACTCTATCCTCCAAGATGACAACGCTTGCCCCCACAGAGCAGGGTTTATCAGAGACTACCTCCAGAGTTTGGGAGTGGAGAGGATGGAATGGCCTGCCAGCCGGCAACCGGACCAAATGTGTTAGAATGTAACAGAAACACAGAGTTTGGTTCGGACCAATACACACTTTATTTACATTGCTACATATTGCAAGACTGTATTATTGGCACAGTGTGCAGCCTGGCTGAGAGCACTTCATCTTTCTTTTTTTTTTGGAAAAAGAGCTCTAAGGCTCTATTGTAGGTCAACTCAGCCAGAGGTGGCCCACTGATGCTGAGCAGCATGCATGCTGCCAGATGGTCCCCCTGCAGCCTGTTCCTCAGGTCTGTTTTCACCTACACATAAATACAATTTAAAGTGAGTGGAACTTGGTAAATTGAGAAAAATCAAACCTGGGTGGGGCTTGGGGTTTACTTGGTGCTGATTGGATTTACTCTCGGCGCGATGTGGTGTCAACAGAAAGCAAACAGCCGGGCGCTAGGCGTCCCTAGCAACACGGCCAACACTACCAAGCTAACGCTAACGTGCTAGCTAACGTTAGCTAACAGTAACAACACACTTTTTAGCCGGCATTTTTAGGGACACTAACGTTAGCTTTAGCGGACGTTAGCTAACGCTAACAACACGCTTTTTTAACAACACGCATTTTGATGCCCCGGTCATGGTCGCGCAACCGCCCGGTAACTTTACAGGAACGTCCTCTCACTCGGCCCTCTCAGTGGAGACTAGGGTGGCCATATGTCCGGATTTAGGCCGGACAGTCCGGAATTTAAATGCCTTGTCCAAAAAGGAGGACAAATAAGCGTCCGGCTTGAGGCTGCGCCGGACGCTTATTTGTCCTCCTTTTTGGAGTTGCACTTGAACACAACGCTGGCCCAGACTGTACATCGATATCAGTCATATTTTTCGTCATAGACTTTTAAATTACAATCCAGAAAGTGCATTAATTGGATGCGCGTTAGTTTTTCTCCTCCTGCGCTGCTGTGTGCTCATGCCGGAGTGCGTGTGTGTGGCGCTGTCTGAAGTCTGAAGTCACTGGCTAACAGCAGCACACTGGCTTAGCTTGTCTATTCAGAGAAGAGGTATCACTTCGGCTTATTTTTCAATCTATGTTATCACACGCATACTACTGCTCATTCATTGGTAGCTGAATTGTTAGGTCTGTTTGATAAGTAATTTACATTTTTAAAATAATAATTTAAAATATTGTTAAATTAAAAAAAAAGCCAACATGATGCAGGTCAAAGACTAAAAAAGAATATTGACTAAAACTATTGACTAAAACTAGACTAAAATACTTTGGATTTTCTTCGACTAAAACTAGACTAAAATGCCAAGACTTTTCGTCGACTAAAATGTGACTAAACAAAAAAGAATTCGAGTTGACTAAATATGACTAAAAGTAAAAAGGGCATTTGACACTAGACTAACCTAAATTGAAAATAGCTGATGAAATTAACACTGGTGGACCACACACACACACACACACACACACACACACACCCCACCCCCACCCCGGGCCCGCATTGCCACCCCCCAAAGTGTCCTCCTTTTTGGTGTTGTGGAAATGGCCACCCTAGTGGAGACACGGCAGGTGAGAGCGCCGAGCCAGAGGACGTTCCTGTAGCAGCTCCTGCCCCCCAAATACTACCAGGAACACTGCAGAAGCCCCAGCCACAAGCCATCCACAACCCAAAAAAGCTCCAGCCCCGTCATGTCATATTTGGCTTTGACTATGACTGAACATTTGCTCTCACTTTAAGGAAAAAAATTCGGGATATATATCTTAAATCGATATTCAGCCAAAATATATCGGGATATGACTTTTGGTCCATATCGCCCAGCCCTACTGTCGGTCGCAATGCAATGTTAACATTAATAACATTAGGGTCGTTTTCACAGGCTTGAACAAAAAATGGATTAAACTTAATCTTGCTTAGGTACCTTGCTCTCGCCCTTTTCTCCCCCTCTGCTTTTTACCGCCTCCACTCTTGAGCGCGCAGCAGTAGCACAAAGCAGGCGGGTGATAACTGCTGAGATGTACACCTTGATTATAGTCCACCTGTAGTAAATTAAATTGATTGGACATGATTTGGAAAGGCCCACACCTCTCCATAGAAGGCCTCACAGCTGATAATGCATATCAGAACAAAAACCAAGTCATGAGGTCAAAGGAACTGCCTGCAGAGCTTAGAGACAGGTTTGTTAGAAGGGACAGATCTGGGGAAGGCTACACATTTTTTTTGCTGCACTGGAGGTTCCCAAGAAGACAGTGGCCTCCATAATTCTCAAATGGAAGAAATTTGGCACAACCAGGACTCTTCCAAGAGCTGGCCGCCCGGCCAAACTGCGCAATCATGGGCGAAGGCCCTCAGTAAGAAAGATTACCAAGAACCTGATGGTCAATCTGACTGAGCTCCAGAGATCCTGTGTGGAGATGGGACAAAGGTCCAGAGGAACAAGCATCACTGCAGTCCTCCACCGATCTGGGCTTTATGGCTAGTGGCTAGAGGCTAGATAGAAGCCTCTTCTCAGTGCAAAACACATGAAAGCCTGCTTAGAGTTTGCAAAGAAAAAAAAAAAAAAAAAAGAAAAACACCTGGATGACTCTCAGACTGTGAGGAACAAGATTCTCTGGTCTGATGAAACCAAGATTAAACTGTGTGGCCTCAATTCCAAACGTTATGTCTGGAGGAATCCAGGCACCACTCATCACCTGCCCAATACCATCCCAACAGTGAAGCATGGTGGTGGCAGAATGGCAGAAAATCCCCCAATCCAGGTGTGCAAAGCTTGTTGTATCATAGCCAAAAAGGCTGGAGGCTGTAATTGCTGCCAAAGGTGCTTCAACCAAGTACTGAGTAAAGGGTCTGAATGCTTACATCAGTGTAATATTACAATTTTTCCTTTTTAATAAATTTACATTTACATAAATATATAAAACATAAAAATTTACAATATTTTTTATTAAATTGAAATATAAAACATAACAACAATAAAAAACAGTGACAGTGACAGTGGGGCACATGCTTACAGGACTTTGAATCTAAGTATCTTTGGTTTCATGCAGAATTTCCAGTGGTGTCCCTGCTGCGAGACTTATGTGCTGTCCATTTTTCCCATTTCGCATTGAATTCAGATTGTTGGATTCTCAATACAAACGTGAGTCTTTCCATGTCATATATCTCCTCAACTATGTCCAGCCAGTTCCTTACAGTGGGAGGGTCCTCTTTGCACCACTGCCTGGTGAATGCCTTCTTGGTCGCAGCTAACAAGATTTTCACCAGATATTGGTTTTCACATTGTACATTTTCCCTTGTCAAATTACACAAATACAATATCTCACATGATTTGGGTAGCTCATACCCCAGTATTGATTTCAGTTCAGTCCATACATCATTCCAGTATTTTCCCATTTTAGTACATTCCCAAAAAACATGAGTATGTCCCACATTCAGCTCCACACACCTCCATTATGTCTGTTGTGTAGATGTCTTAGGAGTGATGAAGAACCTAATAATATTTTTACAACAAAATTCTTTCAACATCCTGGAGCTGGTGGTGGTTCGTTGCATGTTGCATATATTAAGCCAGTCTTCTTCAGTTAGGTATATTTTACTTTCTTTTACCCATCTATCTCTAATATACAGTGTTGATGTTCCTCTGTTCTTTACCAGACCTTGGTGCAGTAACGAGATCACTCTCCCTGTATTGTTTTTGTATGCATTGCACAGAGTAACAATCACTTTGTTCAACTCTGGATCTGGTTTTACATCCTTCTCAAAGAAATCTCTGACTTGGAAATACACTACTCACAAAAAGTTAGGGATATTCGGCTTTCGGGTGAAATTTCAGGATGAACCTAAAATGCATTATAACCTTTACAGGTGAACTTAATGTGACCTTCTGTAAACTTTTGAATGCACATGTCCAACTGTTCAGTGTTTCAGTACTTTTTGCACAAGTTGCTGTTCTCTAACAAGGAGTTTAACGGCAAAATTCACATCAGGTGTTTGATCCATGAATCGACCAATAAATTTCCTGGTTCAATTAGAATTGGTATTTAAACAGTCCTCCTCATTATGCTGTTCACATTTTGACATCATGAGACCAAGACGACACCTAACAATTGATCAGCAGCACCTCGCCATTGCGAGGCTTCAAACAGGATGTTCTCAGACGGAAGTGGCCACTGAGCTTAGAGTGTCACAGAGTGTAATCAGCAGGTTGCAACAGAGATACAGAGAGACAGGAAGAGTCACAGAAAGGCATAGAAGTGGACATCCTTTGGCCACATCCCACACTGATGACCGCTTCATTGTGAACAGTGCCCTACGGAACCAGATGATGAATGCCACTCAACTCCAGGCACGTTTAAGGGAGGTGAGAGGCACCCAAGTGTCACGTCAGACCATTCGAAACTGTTTACATCAGCATGGTCTGCGTGCTAGACGACCTGCAAGGGTACCTGACCACACCACCAGGCACAGGTGTCATCGTCTTGCATGGACCAGGGAGCATTTACGCTGGACGAGGGACCAGTGGGCCTCAGTGCTGTTCTCTGATGAAAGCCGATTCATGTAGAGCAGAAATGATGGCCGCCAACGATGTTGGAGACGTCAAGGAGAGTCCTATGCATCAGCCACTGTTGTCACCAGACGAGCCTTTGGTGGTGGTGGTGTTACAGTGTGGGCAGGTGTGTCTAGTCAGTACAGAACTGCCCTACACTTTGTGAATGGTACAGTGACAAGCCCATACTACCTGAATAACATCATTAATCCAGTCATTGTGCCCTTGCATGAACAACACAGGCCTAATTTCATCTTCATGGACAACAATGCTCCAGCTCATCGAGGTCGTATCATTAGGGAACGGCTGCTGGAGACTGGGGTACCTCAAATGGAGTGGCCTGCACTTTCTCCAGACCTGAATCCCATAGAAAACCTATGGGATCAGCTGTGTCGCCGTGTAGAGGCTCGGAGCTCTGTACCCCAGAACCTCAATGTCCTGAGGGCCACCCTTCAAGAAGAGTGGGATGCCATGCCTCAGCAGACAATAAGTCGACTTGTGAACAGCATGAGACGTCGTTGTCAAGCTGTAATTGATGCTCAAGGGCACATGACAAGTTATTGAGACATTGACATTTTTTGTTGTGGTATACCCACCACTGTTGTTGGCTTTTGTTTCAAGAAATTGTTTGAGATGAGGAAATCACCAGTGCATGCTTCTACTTAAATGCCCTACTTTCATGATATAATATCACTGTAGCGTGAACTTTTGACATTTTCCGTAAATTTCAACTTCAACTTTCAAACTTTTTCTGAGTAGTGTATCTAAACTGATCGTGGGCTTCCAAGCCATATTTTCTCTTTAGATTTTGCCCTTGTCAATTATGGCAGTCATGTTGATTTAATGCCTGAAAACAGCAATAATGTCAACTGTTACCCATCAACTATGTTACCCTAGAAAGGTAACTGAGTTGACTAAGGCTGACATACACTATATTGCCAAAAGTATTCACTCATCTGCCTTCACACACATATGAATGTGAGTGATATCCCATTCTTAAACCATAAGATTTAATATGGTATCGGCCCACCCTTTGCAGCTATAACGGCTTCAACTCTTCTAGGAAGGCATCCCACAAGGTTTAGGAGTGTGTTTATGGGAATTTTTGACCATTCTTGCAGAAGTGCATTTGTGAGGTCAGACACTGATGTTGGACAAGAAGGCCTGGCTCGCAGTCTTTGCTCTAATTCATCCCAAAGGTGTTCTGTCGAGTTGAGGTCAGGACTCTGTGCAGGCCAGTCAAGTTCTTCCATACCAAACTCGCTCATCCATGTCTTTATGGACCTTGCTTTGTTCACTGGTGTGCAGTCATGTTGGAACAGGAAGGGGCCATCTCCAAACTGTTCCCACAAAGTTGGGAGCATGAAATTGTCCAAACCCAGACTCGTCCATCAGATTGCCAGACGGAGAAGCGTGATTGGTCACTCCAGAGAACACGTCTCCACTACTTTAGAGTCCAGTGGCGGCGTGCTTTTGTAACAATTCTGAACTGAACAGAGACTCAGATGCAGAGAAACACACAGGAAACAAACAGTAAGTAAAGATAATCACTTTACTTTTCCAGTCCAGGGTCATACATGGGAAGGCAGGCAGAGAAGACAAACAAGTCCAATCAGGGGATGAGCACAAAAACCAAAGTCCAAAAATCCAATCCAAGTCTAAAACCAGAAAAGCTAACACAAAGAAATAAATGCTGGAATGCATGAACTCACAGGGACACACAGGGAATAAATAGGGCAAGACTAATTACAACAAGACACACCTGGGGAAGGGGTTGGAACACAAGACAGGAGAACACAGAGGATAGGCTGAGGGAAACACTGGGAGGGATCAGTACAATCAGGGATAATTGACAGACACAGGACAGGTGTGGCACTGGAAGGAGCAAACAAGACACAGGTGTGTGGGAAAAACAAGCAGGAAACCAAAAGGAAGTAACAACATAACATACAAGGGCAATACTACAAAATAAAACAGGGAGTGCCAACAAACACATAACTCAAACAAGACAGAATATCACAGCTTTACACCACTGCATCTGATGTTTTGCATTGTGCTTGGTGATGTACGGCTTGGATGCAGTTGCTTGGCCATGGAAACCCATTCCATGAAGCTCTCTACGCACTGTTCTTGAGCTAATCTGAAGATCACATGAAGGTTGGAGGTCTGTAGCTATTGACTCTGCAGAAAGTTGGCGACCTCTGCGCACTATGCGCCTCAGCATCCACTGACCCCGCTCTGTGATTTTACGTGGCCTACCACTCCGTGGCTGAGTTGCTGTCATTTCCAATCGTTTCCACTTTGTTATAGTACCACTAACAGTTGATTGTGGAATATTTAGTAGCGAGGAAATTTCACGACTGGACTGGAATTCCAGTGTGGCATCCTATCACGGTGCCACACTGGAATTCACTGAGCTCCTGAGAGCGACCCATTTTTTCACAAATGTTTGTAGAAGTAGTCTGCATACCTAGGTGCTTGATTTTATACACCTGTGGCCATGGAAGTGATTGGAACACCTGAATTCAATGAATTGGATAGCTGAGTGAATACTTTTGGCAATATAGTGTAGTTGATACCTGACACCATATGTTCTTGTAGTTTCCAGGGGTTATTTTTAAAATAAATTCTAATAATTTGTAACATATAATAAGAAATCAACACACTTTTGTTTAACCTTTTAAAACTTCAGACTGTTATATTGAAATGAATATACATTTTCTATAAATGCAGTTAATAAAATTACAAGTGTTCAACTACAAACTAGTCTGGTTGGTATGAGTTTTTGATGTCACAATGATTCCAAATGGTCTTAAGTAAATCTGGTAAGAGTTGGAATATGCAGTATTGCTAACATAAAAGCAGTATAATATTAATAATTTACATTATGATTATTTTTCATCATTTTTTTTTTATGTCCAGTCAACTGTGTTACTATAGACAACTATGATACCACACTGTCAACTAAGTTACCATTATGTAATATCTGATTTAAAAAAAAAAAAAAAAAAAATTATATATATATATATATATATATATATATATATATATATATATATGTATTTAATTGTTTCCTAAAACCAAAGTAAATAAGTAGAAACTTTGTGGCTGAGAAGTATGTCATGCTGTATGCTTTTTTCAACAAAATTACCTTGGATTTCAAAAGTTTTTGAAGAAAATATGTGGAGCATTGATTGTAAAATTGGGGGTTTAAAAGCAAAAAAAAAGTTTGATTTCTTTTTTAATTGGCAATTAAAATTTCAAATATTGGTAAATGGACACATATTCTACCAGGAATAGTGGTTGTTTTAATATCTGGCATTTATCCAAAGTTATAATTTGACAGTTTTTGTCCGTAACATAGTTGACAAAATAATTTGTTAATATCTCCTTTTATTTAAGAAGTATCTGAAATCAATAATGCTGGAGCTTGCCAATTACCAAAAATTAAGGTTGTCAAATGATTAAAAAAATTAATCTAATTAATTACATAATCTGTGATTAATTAATCTAAATTAATCGCATATATCGTTTTTGCTGTGAATGACATTAAAAATATTTAAATTCATCTGGATGGATGGAATCAATCAGTAATAAACTTTATGGGCTCTAGTTTCGCAGACCAGGCGAGGCGGGGGCGTAGCGCAGATGCGCTTCGCCAACTGGGTGTGGCCAGGCGGATTTTCCAAGTTTGGCACGCCGTTCTCGGTGGCGCAAGTACTCCGCCGTCCCTCCTACCGCCGCAAGGGAGGAGAGAAGGCGTGGAGTGGGTTTGACACAGCCGATTCACATGTAACCAATCAAATGAGCCCCTGTCCTCGCCTTTAAAATGCACTGCGCGAAGGCGTAATGAAAGTTTACACAGCTGACATGGAGGTCTGGCGGAGCGGAGCCCAGGAGACAGGCGCGGAGCGGAGACCGGCGAGCAGTGCGGACACGTCACCAAAACCTCACAGGCAGGCTTCCGGAATGTCAGGAACATGAACGATGCAATAAATACCGAAAAAAACACTATTCAATGCTACGATCACAATCAGCACATACATATATCTCCATATCAACTGTCCCGTCACAGCTGATGTCAGATCAAAGGAGATTGGCACCGTTTGTGCTGTTCGTGAGGTTTTGGTGATGTGCGCCAGGCAGCCAAACTTCCACTGCGCCAGCCCCGCTCCGCCTTGCGCTGAAAGTAGACGTGGTTTCAGATGGCGAGCTTTTGGCGCACCTCGGCGAAGCCTTTTGGCACGAAACTGTCACTGCGCCAAGCCGAATCTGTCGGCACCTCCCCCCGCTGCGCCGCCACTCCCATCTCGGCGAACCTCTGCCTGCGAAACTTGGACACTGTCCGCCTCTGCCGTTTCGCCGGTCGAAACTAGCTCTGCGCAGGGTTCGCCTCACTGCGCCACCCCGCGCTGCGCCGGGAAACTAGAGCCCTATAACTTTAAAGTGAAACAGCTCTTTTATTTCAGAACATTTTATGTTAGGCAACACAGGCCAACAGTACTGTAAGATACAGTTTAAGACAAACATTTCTTATTTCACTGAGCATACAAGGCAACTCAGGCAACAATTATATCCTAAACCTAACAATAGATCAACAGTCCCTTTGACATAAATACTGTTTCTTCAGTAATTTATGTACCAAACAGTTTCACATATAGTGCAATTTCTAGCCCAGGGCTTTTAATTTTTAATTCCTTTGAACATAGACATTCAAACTAAAAAGTAACAATTCCATTTATTTCTAAAATACTGTGGTAGAGAAAATAAACCCAACAAAGCAAAAATCTGTGGCAGCATAGACCATAACAGCTGGAACTCTCAACTTGTAGTGTAATTTAACACTACTAGACCCATCTGCCCCACCTCTCACCTCTCCTTCAGCCAGTTGCTGAGACAAACTAACTTGTTCACATTCTCAGAGCTCAAAGCTGCTCTCTTCTTCTGAACAATGTTACCTGAAAGTGAGAAAAGTCTTTCACAGGGGACAGAAGTGGCAGGGGTGGCAAGATATTTGGGGGCAAGAACAGACAGCTGTTGATGGGCCCCTGCATGAGCTGACCACCACTGCAGCGGGCACTCTTCTATGCTGATGCTGGGCTCTGCTTTATAAAGGCTCAGAGCCTGGTTAGGTCCTATGTCATCTTCTGAATCTGAGTCTGAAGCCAAGAGCAGGAGACTCCTCCTCTTCTTTGCTGGTTACTCTGAGGGCTCTGGGGTAGCTCTGCTGGGCTCTTTTCGGAGCAGAGCCTCAAGGTTGGTCCTTCTTCTCTCTCTCCTCTTGCTGGATACTTTAAGTCCTTGAAACGTGGGTCAAGTGCTGAAGCCATCTTGAGCCATCCGTTGTTGATGTTCACTTGCTGTTCTGACAGGTCTTTCTTAAAGGCAGTCTTAAGCCTTTCCACGTAGGCTGTGTCCTCATCAGAGACCTTCAGGGTGCAGGGTCAGGGAGCAGGCAACACCACGGAGCATGAGACATATGTCTGACTGCCAAGGAGCTCAGTCACATATCTGCAGTGGATGATAAGATAAGAAAAAATGATAAGAAAGGCATAGTTTGTTTATTACAGCAGTGTGATAACAGTACATTTAATTTAGGAAAAACAATTCATTTATATTGCACCAGTTCACAAGTGGACTCAAAACATTTTGCCAAGAAAAGGCAATAACAAGAAAAATCTCAGTCTCACTTCAATAAAAGAACTGTTTCCTGCGTGCGTGTGTGTGTGTGTGTGTGTGTGTGTGTGTGTGTGTGTGTTGCTTTTACCTGCATGGCTCAAGGAGGGTCTCCAGCCTCTGCAATTTGTCCCACTCAGATGCAGTCAACATGGCTAGCTTGTGCTTCTACTGGCTTCGGATAGCCTTGACAGCCTCTTGGTTCTTCTGAAGATGAGAGATCATGGTGAGCGTCGAGTTCCATCTTGTGGAAATGTCTTGTATCAATTGCTCTGTTGGCTCCCCAAGTGCTTGTTGCTGCTGGTGAAGCTCCTCCATATTGGAGGGGCTATGTTTAAAATGCCCCACTATCTTGTGGCACTTTGCCAGTGTCTCACAAAAATCACTTTGAACAAGACGGTCAGTCATGCTTCTCTGAAGCACATGAGCAATGCAGTGCATATGCTCAAATGGAAGCTTTTTCGCAGCACATACCATGTTTCTGGCACTGTCTGTGCCTACTGTGGTGACCTTTTGTTGAACCCCCCACTCCTCAGCCACCAACAGAAACTGTTCGACGCAAGCATCGGTGTAGTGCCTGGTGTCAGTTTTTTACATGGTTAATGCAAGTTTCCAATCACTGTCAATGAGGTGTGCAGTCACACTGAAGTAATTCTGATTGCTCACCGAAGTCCAATGTTCCCCAGTCAGTGCAATGTACTCGGCTCTCGCCACAACAGCTTCTTTTGCTTTGGTTAGCTTTTCCTGCAGCTTCCTCTGCTCACGGAGTGTTAGTAACAGTGCTTCTTTAGCCTCCACATCTCCACCTCCTCAATACGTGGTTGGGCCTCTCTGAGGCTTTTGTTCTGGTCCTGTAGTTTGTCATTGTTCGCCTTTAGTTTGTTGTTGACATCTGCTTTGGAAGTTGGAAAACTCCTGTCTGAAGCTTGCGTTGAGAGACATTAGATCCCTTTTCATGTCCTCTTTGAGCTCACGTATTTCTTTGGTAATGTTTGCCAAACATTTGTACAGCAGTGACGCTTCCTCCTGGGCGCATGCCTCGCCACCAGTATCCTCCCCCTCAGTATTAGTTTTCATGACAAGTTTTTGCTTTTCCTCCTGGGTTTTCAGATTTCCTCAGTTTCTCACTCGTCCCCCCTACCATTCTCTTTTCTTTGCTCTTGACTGGTAGGAGCTACAACTTATGCTGCCAGCCCTCACGCCTCTCAACCGGAAGACCCATTTTAAAAATATGATAAAATAAAATGTGAATTAATGCAAATTACCATTAACTATGTTATGTGAATTATCCTGAAAAGTACACACTCAAGTTTCGGTTTATTTGGAGCCCAAAATCACTTTTTTGATATTTGCCATTTTTCCCTAAAACTTTTCTAATGCAATACATCAAAAGGCCACAAATCACATCTTCTACATCATATTTTAAATCACATCACAATTACATGACTTCGAATTGAATTCAGATTACAACAAGATTTCTCTTTTTGACAGAGCATTCTGTCTTATAGCATCACAGAAGTGTATGCCAGCTGTTCAGTCGCAGACCAAAAAAGCTCTTCAAAGGATCAAAAATACAACGCAAAAACCACTGGCTGCACTCCTCTCCCTGGAGGTTATCAGCCACACCCACCACCTTTCCAGAGGACTGTGCTCACCATCCCTACCACCTGTTTGACCTGTTGCCGTTGTAGGTCATTCAAGGAACAGATGACTAGCCTCATCAACAGTTTCCTTCCCAAGGCCGTCTGAACTCTAAACTCTGTCAAAAAGTAATATATTATCATTCTCGTGCATTTCACACTATGCAATAATCATCTATCTTTCACTGACACACTTTACTGTTTTATATGTATCTATTGTGTTGTGTAGTTATGTGATGCTATTGTAACCCCTGTCCCGTGTAGCTAATAAATAAGAATTACTAAGTAATTATGGTGTTGTAGTGCACTGAGATGGGGCCTGAGTTTGTCTTTTAAGGGGCGCTATTTACCTGTAATCAATTTCCTAATAACATAAAATACGTTGGCGGTGCCTCCATTAAACATCTATGAAGTAAACAAAATTGTTTATACTTCCCTTTTAAAATCAAATTTCCACTTAACTCTTGGTATCACTTACCGTAATTAACCCAGAATATCACATTTGTAAAATATAACACAGGATATAGTTCAACAAATACAATTATTTATTACTACAAAATAGTACTTTCCAAAGGACTTTATAGCTCACTGTGACCTTGACGTAATCCAATAACAGTACTCACACATCAATCACATATCATGTCTGATACACAAATTACCACTGAGAAATCTCAGGAAAAAATATAAACCCAAAATGTCCATAGCCCACATGCACACACACATTCACACCGGGCTACCAAAAACAAATAAAATAAAACGTTGCAGGCCCGGACGGTGCTTGGGGGCGTTGAGGCCTAAAACAAATGGCCGCTTCACTGGTCTATCCAGCGCAACAAAAAAAAGAGAAAGCACGTGCAATGGTTGGAGTACTCACGAATACCGTACAGTCAAAGATGAGTGGGGGATGGGGAAGGGGCAAGCTGCAAGTTCCGCGCCAAAGGAATGGCGGTAGCGACACAGGGCAACAGCCTCGGCTCCAGCACAACGGCTACAGGCTTTCCCTCGAAAGGTCCAGGGCTCTCCCGGGCCTCACTCTCTCCCTCTCCGGCAAATGCACAGTCCTGAATGCATAATTCCACTTACTAGTAGAAATATAGGCTACGTCATAGCAAAAACCACAATACACAATACAAAATTTAGCTACTGCTAGCTGCAATACTGAACAGTAGTAACAGTATATAACTCCGTGTGTAGCTAAGCTAAAGGCTAACAGCGGTTAGCATTTTAATGCGTCGAGTAGACACGACGAGCAAACCACATAAAAAGTACATTAAATTACATAATTTTACCTCCGGCAAATCCTCCGAGTCTATACAATCACCGCAGGACGACTCTCTGTCAGTCTTGGGCATGAGGAGTGTGGTTATTTTATTTTTACTTTGCAGCGATCCTATTCGGATACTGAGCTGACGCTAAGCACCTCCTCCCTACACCAGGTGAGGATGGGATTGGCTAAGGACCACAACATAACAAAGACCACAACATAACAAAGATAGGAGAATCAAAGATGTTTCACTGTCGCACAACAAATGTGATCTCATGACATTTGTACCACCAACCCACTATAAATGATTTTTAAAACAAATGCCACTCTTATCTCTGACTTTTAACAGCATATTAAATGACTGTTTTTAACATGTGGTACTCCAACACATTTTAACATGTTTACACTTAATGAACTTACTCTTATTTATATTTTTAACAACATTTTAACATCTGTATATATAAATGAATGGAATTAAGGACCACAGGGCTACAATCTCCCCTTTCTAAAAGGTGTTGATGCCCTCATCACACAAGTTTTACATATATCACGTCCAGTATATGTGTCAAAATCAAGGTCTGGCATGAATGTTACAGACTAAAGTCATGAAAATGTGTTCATTTTGTTTCATTATATATCATCCCAACTTGGATAAAGTAATGGGGAGTCTCTTTTAATAGTGATTCTCAATCCCCTATGTACAACTACAATAGGTTCATTGATAGAATGACCAGGTCTATCATAACTTAACCGAATGACAGGCTTCACTTGTCTTCGGGTTGAATGGTTACAAACAGGCTCAGCACTACTTTGAGACTGACTAGGAGAGGGGGGGACTCCCCCTTCTAGACCTGTGTCCCCTACAGGGTCTGTTGGTAGTGGGTGAGTTTGCTCTGTGTCTAGTCCTTCTGGGGTTGCATCCACAACCTCTTCAGTATCCACATCAATTTCCTCTTCAACACTGTTAGGCTGAGATTCCTCCGCAGGTGTTATTGCACTGTCTGGGGAAACATCTCCACTTAACTGATCCGCCAGCAGATCAAGGGCAAATAGGATGTCCTCCCTCCTATCAGCAGGTAGGTTCCAGTGTTCCTCTTCATCTTCCGAATGTTCTTCCTGGTTTGGATTTTCCACTGATTTTTCCTTTTGATGCAATCTCGTCACAATCCTGTGTGGTTTCCGATTCACCTCCAAATCTGAGGGAAACCTGACCAGATATCCTATAGGTAAAAGGTGGTCTCGGTGCAGAGTTTTGACCATGCCTCTCCCTTTTTCAGGTTTTACCCGATACACAGGTAAGTCTGGCAGTTTTTCAACAACAAGATAAGGGTCTGAATGCCATTTGTCACCAAGCTTGTGTTTTCCTGGCACGCCCAGAGCTCGTACGAGCACTCGATCCCCTTTCTCCAACACTTGGTCTCTCACTCTGTTGTCATAGTATCTCTTGTTTTTGTCATGTGACTTGTTAGCAACTGTCACTGCCAACTCGTATGCTCTTTTCAGATCACTTTTCAGTTTGTCAACATACTGCAAATAGTCACCATTGTCATCTCCATCAGGTGACGTTCCAAAACACAAATCAATGGGCAGGCGAGCTTCACACCCAAACATCAAGTAGTAAGGAGAGTAGCCAGTCGCATCATTACGCGTGCAATTGTAGGCGTGGACGAGCGAACTGACATGTTGGCTCCATTTTTGTTTTTGACTGGGTTGGAGAGTGCCAAGCATAGACAAGAGTGTTCTGTTAAAACGCTCTGGCTGTGGGTCACCTTGGGGGTGATATGGACTTGTTCTGGATTTTTTGATGCCTAACATTCCCAAGAGCTCTTTGATGAGACGACTCTCGAAGTCACGCCCTTGGTCAGAATGAATTCTGGATGGCAAGCCATAATGCACAAAAAATTTCTCGACCAGCACCTTGGCGACGGTCGTTGCTCTTTGATCTTTGGTCACATAGGCCTGTGCATAGCGAGTAAAGTGGTCTGTTACCACTAGAATGTTGGTCATGCCCTTTGAATCTGGCTCTATGGATAGAAAGTCTATACACACAAGGTCGAGGGGACCACTGCTGGTTATCTGCTTCAACAGTGCGGCCCGGTGAGGTAATGTTTTACGAGCAACACACCGGCCACAGTTTTTGATGTACTGGGAAATGTCAGAGGCCATTTTCGGCCAGTAAAACCGGTCTTTCACCAGGTCAGTGATGCGGTCAACTCCCAGATGGCCAGAATCATCATGAACAGACTTGAGCACTTTAAGACGGTATTCACTGGGGAGGATTAGTTGGAAAATCTGGCCACCCACTGGTCTGGTGGTTTTCCTGTATAACAGGCCTGACTTTATCAATAGCCTGCTGCTTTCTCTTTGCAACAAAGCAACATCTGGAGTGTGGCTTTGGGAGGTTGCAGGCCAGACTCCACTTTGTACAGCTTGTTTGGCAATACTGATGGTGGGATCCAAATCTTGGGCCTGGCGCAGCTTTTCATTGCTTAGCTGTTCCAAAGAACTCACCCCAAGCTGGGTGGATAAAGCATAAGCAGGTGGGATGATACTAGGGGGAACTCCCAACTGGTCTACGAGACGGTTAGGAAAGGCAGATGACTGCGTGACACTAAATGAGCAACAGAGAGCTTTAACACCAGATTGAGAGATGTGTCTCCATCCGTCATCCTCCTCCATGGCATTCCTGGACAACCAGTCTGCATCCACGTTTTCTCGGCCAGGCTTATACTTAATGTCAAAGTCATATGTGGTTAAGTTAGCCAGCCACCTATGGCCAGTAGCGCTCAACTTCGCAGTTGTGAGCACATAGGTGAGCGGGTTGTTGTCCGTTCTCACGGTGAATCTGGCGCCATAGAGATAGTCGTGGAACTTATCTACTACGGCCCACTTCAAGGCTAGAAACTCCAGTTTAGGGTAGTTTTTCTCTGACTGGCATAACTTACGGCTAGCAAACGCCACAGGCCGCAACCCTTCAGGGTATTCCTGGTTAAGAACCGCTCCGAGCCCGTCTAGGCTGGCATCCACATGTAGGATGTAAGGCTTTGTTGCATCAGCAAAAGCCAACACTGGAGCACTGGTGAGGCATTCGATGATTTGGCGAAAAGATTCCGCACATGCTGGGGTCCAGCGCTCGCCGAAAGGCTCAGATGGTTGATAATACTCACCAACATTGGATTTGGTGGGTTTCTTCCCTTTCCTTACAGGGGGATATCCCTTTGTCAAGTCAGTTAGAGGGCGAACTATGGCTGAGTAGTTCTTTATGAACTTGCGGTAATAACCACAGAACCCCAAGAACGACTGCAGCGACTTCAAGTGGGTGGGTGGTTGCCACTGAGCTACAGCCTTGATTTTGTTAGGGTCCGTTGCAATACCTGCTGCAGACACAATATGTCCCACGTACTTTACCTCTGGCTGGCAAAACTGACACTTATCCAAGGAAAGTTTCAAGCCGACCTCTGCCAGGCGGTCCAGTACGCACAGAAGACGCTCTTCGTGTTCTTCCAAAGTGCGACCAAACACAATGAGGTCGTCAAGATAGACAAGACACTGAAGCAGGTTCATATCTCCCACTGCCTTTTCCATTAATCGCTGGAATGTGGCAGGGGCCCCGGTGATGCCTTGGGGCATCCGCTCAAATTGATAAAACCCAAGCGGGCAGATGAACGCTGTTTTTTCCTTATCCTCCTCAGACATGGCGATTTGATAATAGCCAGAGCGAAGGTCGAGCACAGAAAACCAACGGCTTCCTTTGAGGCTGGCCAAGGCGTCATCGATCCGAGGAAGGGTGTATTGGTCAGGTATGGTTTTGAGATTAAGGGTGCGATAGTCAATGCACATCCTTATCTTGCCATTCTTCTTCCTAGCTATCACTATGGGAGAGGCATATGGGCTGCGAGATTCTTTAATAATCCCTGCAGCAAGGAGCTCCTGTAGATGTTTGCGGACATCCTCGATGTCTGCTGGGGCCAGACGCCTGACTCTCTCTCGAAAGGGGCTAGGGTCTTTCAACCTAATACAGTGCTCCACGCCTTTCGCCAAACCAACATCCCACTCTGATAAGGAGAAAACCTGAGGTCGATCAGCCATTTTTTGAGCCAATCGGTTTTTCCAGTTCTCTGGGATGGGAGAGTCACCAAAGTTAAAGATAGCAGGGTCAAGTTTACTAGACGGGGTCTCGTCCTGCTCTCGTCGTGCTGCTGGGTGACAACTTCTGCTTTATGAACATAGGCGATTACTGTGCCTTTAGGGATGGCTTATGGCTTGGCGGATTCATTCTTCAACAACACCGAAAATCTGTTACAATCCATCTCTTTGGAGAGTAGGACACAGGGGGGCATTAGCACTCCAGCTGGAAGTGCTCCGTTGGGAGGAGTCACCACTACAAGGATGCTGTCGTTGAGTTTATCATTACACAACACTTTGCAAATGGCTGCACGCTCACTACCAGGAGGTACAGTAAGAGGTCCAGGTCCACTCCACTTAACTACAGCCAGGGGATCACTATGAGGGAGTAGTGACTTTGACTGGGTAGATAGCTGTGTGCATATACGCATGGTTCGCGCTAGCTTGGGGTCACTTTGAACTTTACTGGACTGTGGGGCATGACTGAATGCTCGGGCATTGGTGCCAACAATGAGTGGGAGTGTTTCAGGGCCATTGCCTTCTGGGCAGACTAAAACAAGCACCACCTTAGGCTCACAATGATCACCATCTTCAAGAAACTGAATCTCAGCTGCAATGTAGCCTTTATGGGTAACTGACCTGACTTAGGCCCCATAGCTCCAAGCTTGAGATTGGGCGGTAGATGATACAAGTGCTTGTTATAAAAATCTTCAAAAACAATTGACACATTAGAGCCTCCATCCATTAAAGCGTCACATGTGTGTCCTTCAATTATGACTTTTCCAATGCTAGGTTCACCGACTAAGCCTTGAGGGATGTCGGCTGGCACACTAAGTCCTAGCGAACTGCTTTTGAGTTGGCCTACATGTCCTGTTAGCCCAGGGGAATTGGTTGGGGGACCCTTTTGGGTTTGTTTGAGCTTTTGGTTGTCTTTGATTAACTTGCTTATCACTTTAGAGGGGTTGTCAGTGCCACTGCAGTTTCTAGTGATGTGTCCATCCTCACCACAGCAGTAACAAAATACACCCTGTACATCTGTAGTGTTATTGTTTTTCCTAAGTTTAAATGGTTGTTTTGATTTAAAACTTTGGGGGTTCTTTTCTGGTTTTATTGAGGTCTCTGGCATGGCTGCTTGCTCTCTGAGCTGATTTAGCAGTTGCAAACTAGCTACTTGTTCCTTCAGAGACTGCACTTCGGGGTCAATGTGCAACACTGGGGGTCTCTCTTTGACTGATAGCTGCTGTACTTTAGCTTCTAAAGCTTTGACTTGACTCTTAAGAGTAGCTACTTCAGCAGAGTGGGCTGCACTCTCATCTGCTGTGCGCACAGTGTGCACGCTTGTGAGATTTCGTCTAGTCACTCTCTGATCCTCCTCTACTCTAATCTCACTCAGTAACTCCATGAAAGAGGGAGGGTTCTGTATCCTCTCTTTCAAACGCAACTGGAGTAGCAGGATGTCGGACTCGGATGCTGCACCTCTTAATAGCTGCTCCACCCTTGCACGGTCTCTGGAATTAGGAGGAAGGCCTCCTTTCTGCACGGCTTTTGACAGCGCCTTTTCCAATCTCCTTAGGTAATCTGAGAGCCTTTCACCAGACTTTTGTTGCATGGATCGGAATGCAAAATAAAAATCCTCACCGGATTTGGTGATCCCAAATGCATTCTCCAGGGCTGCTAAATAATCTTCTGGACGCGCATCTGCATAATTGCATCGTACAGCCTGAATTATTTCAAATGCTGGACCTTTTACACTTTCCACAATTCTTTTCTTTTTTTCTTTTACAGTACAATCACACTCATCTAGCATGAGCTGTGCCTGCTCTAGCCAGTTTTCAAGGGTCTCTTCCCCTGCGGGTGTGGGCATCACTCCTGAAAAAACATGTAATCTGCGGAAGGCATTGTTCTCTTGCGGGGGTCGCATTGTTTTTTCCAGCAACTCTCCCACAGTACAAATGATGGCGGTTGGATCTGACTGTGTTGGAGCGCTTTGCTCAAGTAGTGGTTGGAGATCGGCAAGCGATTTACCTTCACTCTGCAACAAGTTCTGCAACTTCAGGTTGAAGTCTTCAGGCGGAGCAGTGGTAGGTGTGAGAAGGGTCATCTTCCAGGGGGTTCCACCATTAAGGGGGTGGATCTCAGGGGGAGCTGTTTTAGGGTCAACTGAGTTTTGGCACTCACAGAGGATCATGTCAAGTTGTAGCTGTGAAACTAACTGTCTAGATTTGAAGCGCACTCTGCCGAGTACTTTTACTGTCTCCAAAGACTCTATTATATCAGCTATAACTGCATCTGTAGGTACATTATGCAGTATCAAAGCATTAGCTGGATATACTCCTACATCTTCACACCATTTTCGGAGTTCAGCTAGTAACTGGGGGTTGGATGAGTGAGCCATTTGTGTGAGTTTTGATCTTGTTTACTTAAATTTAATTGGTCATACAGTGAACTTATCCCAGCGGTGCCTCCAATTATGTAACCCCTGTCCCGTGTAGCTAATAAATAAGAATTACTAAGTAATTATGGTGTTGTAGTGCACTGAGACGGGGCCTGAGTTCGTCTTTTAAGGGGCGCTATTTACCTGTAATCAATTTCCTAATAACATAAAATACGTTGGCGGTGCCTCCATTAAACATCTATGAAGTAAACAAAATTGTTTATACTTCCCTTTTAAAATCAAATTTCCACTTAACTCTTGGTATCACTTACCGTAATTAACCCAGAATATCACATTTGTAAAATATAACACAGGATATAGTTCAACAAATACAATTATTTATTACTACAAAATAGAACTTTCCAAAGGACTTTATAGCTCACTGTGACCTTGACGTAATCCAATAACAGTACTCACACATCAATCACATATCATGTCTGATACACAAATTACCACTGAGAAATCTCAGGAAAAAATATAAACCCAAAATGTCCATAGCCCACATGCACACACACATTCACACCGGGCTACCAAAAACAAATAAAATAAAACGTTGCAGGCCCGGACGGTGCTTGGGGGTGTTGAGGCCTAAAACAAATGGCCGCTTCACTGGTCTATCCAGCACAACAACAAAAAAGAGAAAGCACGTGCAATGGTTGGAGTACTCACGAATACCGTACAGTCAAAGATGAGTGGGGGATGGGGAAGGGGCAAGCTGCAAGTTCCGCGCCAAAGGAATGGCGGTAGCGACACAGGGCAACAGCCTCGGCTCCAGCACAACGGCTACAGGCTTTCCCTCGAAAGGTCCAGGGCTCTCCCGGGCCTCACTCTCTCCCTCTCCGGCAAATGCACAGTCCTGAATGCATAATTCCACTTACTAGTAGAAATATAGGCTACGTCATAGCAAAAACCACAATACACAATACAAAATTTAGCTACTGCTAGCTGCAATACTGAACAGTAGTAACAGTATATAACTCCGTGTGTAGCTAAGCTAAAGGCTAACAGCGGTTAGCATTTTAATGCGTCGAGTAGACACGATGAGCAAACCACATAAAAAGTACATTAAATTACATAATTTTACCTCCGGCAAATCCTCCGAGTCTATACAATCACCGCAGGACGACTCTCTGTCAGTCTTGGGCATGAGGAGTGTGGTTATTTTATTTTTACTTTGCAGCGATCCTATTCGGATGCCGACAAAATGGTTTCTCTCTCTAGCTCACAGCTCACTGCGCCACTGAGCTGACGCTAAGCACCTCCTCCCTACACCAGGTGAGGATGGGATTGGCTAAGGACCACAACATAACAAAGATAGGAGAATCAAAGATGTTTCACTGTCGCACAACAAATGTGATCTCATGACATTTGTACCACCAACCCACTATAAATGATTTTTAAAACAAACGCCACTCTTATCTCTGACTTTTAACAGCATATTAAATTACTGTTTTTAACATGTGGTAGTCCAACACATTTTAACATGTTTACACTTAATGAACTTACTCTTATTTATATTTTTAACAACATTTTAACATCTGTATATATAAATTAATGGAATTAAGGACCACAGGGCTACACTATACTGGAATATGTTTTTGTTTTTTATATGCACCAATCTGGGAGGTATTCCACCAAGGCAGATAAAGGAAAATTCTGGTTTATTTTTATAAATCTCGTTAGATTCACATCTAATGGTAATGGGTTAAGCTGAGTGAGTGTTGAGAGAGACAGACAGGAATCCAGGGTTCAAAAAATGCAGAGCTGTTTTATTGTTGTTCTCATTTCTTTAACTTCCTTCCCATGTATCGTTATGTGTGTGTGGTTTATGTTCTGCAGAGAGAGAACTAAATTATTAACTCAAATCTCAACAGAAATGGTCATTTTAAACAAATATCAAGTAAATTCACTTAAGGGATACACAGCATGGCTCAGGTCAAAAGGAAAGAACAATGGGAAGAAGGCAGCTTATATAACCTCTTATCTAAGAAAAGAGGTTGCACCTGAGTGGGGCGGTTCCCTGCCAGGCAGGGGTGTTTGTCTTCTCCTCCAACAGCCTCTGATGTGGTCATGTGACTCTTTGATGGGGACTTCTTGACAAGTCCCACTAATTTAGGTGAGAGTTCTTTTCCACTACTGTGGCTTTTAGAAGTCCCTGCTCAGTAAGCAAGGGAACTTAAGCCCCTTTTCCACTAGTACCTACTCAGCTCGACTCGGCTCGACTCTACTCGGTTTAAGAGCTTTTCCATTAGGTCGTAGTACCTGCTAGCAGGTCCCATTTAGCACCTACTCAGCCGGGGTTCCAAGCGAGCTGAGTCGAGCTGAGTCGAGCTGAAAATGTGACGTAAACGCGGTGCAGGCAACTGATTGGACAGGGAGTGACGAGAGCGACTCCCGCACGAAAACAAAACCCGACATTTAAAAAAAAAAAAAAAAAACGGCAACAGCGGCCGTGCGCATTGATCGTCAGTGAAGTTGTCAAAGTCGGAAAATGGCAAGCAAACCGCTACCGCGGTCAAATAAAGACGTGGAGACTTTTCTGAGCTTGGTGGCGGCCCAAAGAATCCAGAGGGAGCTGGACGGTGCGCCGGCGACTCCACCCACGGCGAGGTGCTACTCAATTGTAATGGAAAACCACCTAAACCGTGTCGAGGCGAGTAGAGTCGAGCCGAGTCGAGCCGAGTAGATACTAATGGAAAAGGGCCATTAGAGTGCTGAACCTGTCCCATAGCAGGCTGTCTGTAAAGCCAAATTTAGCTCTGTCAAAGAATTTCCAACAAGCAGAGACAGAATCCCAAAATACAGTTCTGTCAAGTGTTTTCTTGCCCTTGCATCAGCTTTTGTCATGTCTGTGTTCAGAACATACAGTAAGTTCCAACCTTTTTCTCACAGTGTGACAAAGGATTAATTCACATGTTTATGTTAGTTCCAAAGAATGTAGGCCTGCAAAAGAATGTAGGCTTGAGCTTTTCATTTTGCATGCTGTTAATGAGAGTTGGACTCAAAGGTTTTAATTTTACTTTAAGGGCTCTAGTTTCGCAGACCTGGCGAGGCGGGGGCGTGGCGCAGATGCGCTTCGCCAACTGGGTGTGGCCAGGCAGTTTTTCCAAGTTTGGCACGCCATGCTCGGTGGCGCAAGTACTCCGCCGTCCCTCCTACCGGCGGAGAGGAGGAGAGAAGGCGTGGAGTGGGTTTGACACAGCCGATTCACATTTAACCAATCAAATGAGCCCCTGTCCTTGCCTTTAAAATGCGCTGCGTGAAGGCATAATGAAAGTTTACACAGCTGACATGGAGGTCTATTGCCGCAGGCGGAGCGGAGCTCAGGAGACAGGCGCGGAGCGGAGACCGGCGAGCAGTGCGGATACGTCACCAAAACCTCACAGGCAGGCTTCCGGAATGTCAGGCACATGAACGATGCAATAAATACCGAAAAAAACACTATTCAATGCTACGATCACAATCAGCACATACATATATCTCCATATCAACTGTCCCGTCACAGCTGATGTCAGATCAAAGGAGATTGGCACCGTTTGTGCTGATTGTGAGGTTTTGGTGATGTGCACCAGGCAGCCAAACTTCCACTGCGCCAGCTCTGCTCCGCCTTGTGCGGAAAGTAGACGTGGTTTCAGATGGCGAGCTTTTGGCGCACCTCGGCGAAGCCTTTTGGCACGAAACTGTCACTGCGCCAAGTTGAATCTGTCGGCACCTCCCCCCGCTGCGCCGCCACTCCCATCTCCGCGCAAGTCCGTCTGCGAAACTTGGACACTGTCTGCCTCTCCCGTTTCGCCGGTCGAAACTAGCTCTGCGTGGGGTTCGCCTCACTGCGCCAACCCGCGCTGCGCCGGGAAACTAGAGCCCTAAGTGTCCTGCTATGGTCACTGTTTGAAAATGTATGTGGGTCTATCTGAATTTTTTTGATGTAAAAAATTTGATTCTGTATATTTAATCAGATCTTTTTGACACTTTTTTAGGTCATAACTCACATCTCACTCTGAAGTTATAGAGGACTTTTTTATATTGTCTCTCAGCATACCAGCTGGGTTTTTATCTCTGACCAAGTTTATCCGTTTGAGTAGGTCTAATTTTAGTGGGGCAGTAACGCTAATCAAATGTTTTGCCACTGACTTCATTTGTGAGTTGAAAGAATTTTCTCTGTACTTGTTTCCTTTTTTCCCCCTTTTTTCCTCAATTATTCATAATTCACAAATGCATGGATGCATGAATAGTCTTTATTCTTTTCTCCTCAAATAAGTCATTAATGTGTGAATAGTGAATAGTATTTTTTGTTATTTTGTCACTTTGATATGCAGTTAAGGGTGAGTGTTAACATACTGTACTATGTAGACTGTTGAATAACTGTTTGAACTACAGATCCAGACATCATCACCCTGCAGTATATGACTGATACTATTATAATCTCTCTCTCTCTCTCTCTCTGTCATTGTCTTTGTTTAGGCTGTAAGGAGTGTTGTGAGCGATGTGTGGGCAGTCTGCCATGGGCTTCTCTCATTGCCACTGTTCTCCTGTACATGGGAGTAGCCTTATACTGTGGATGTGGCCACGAGGCTTTGAGTGGAACCATCATTATCCTCCAGAATTACTTTGAACTCATCAGAGCTCCTGGAGAAGTACTGGACATTTTCACCATGTAAGTGAGATTTAATTACCTTTATTTACCCAAGATGTTTAAAGCTGCCTTCACACAGCTGCCCTGACTAAAAATGCCATAGCAGAGCTAGAATAAAACTAATCAGCATCAATTTGCTGAGACCCTATCAGGTCTGACCTTTGTGGAGGATGAGGGTATGGATGGCTGGCATGTGAGTGAAGCTGTCTGAGTGAGGTAGAAGCCAGGCTGAGCAGACAAGCTGGCAGTCCAATGAAGTGAAGAGATAGGTAGACAGAAGTTGTGTTGGCTGGCAAGAGGACATTCAGGCCTCCTGAGAATCCATTCAGAAGATGTAACTACTAACTGATATTCCAGTGGCTGAGAGAGTTGTTAACTCTGAGATTGGCTGATCAATTTGGCAAATGGTGCAGGGAGTGCTGAGTTTCTTATCCTGGAGAGTTGATGAGTTGATTGGAGACAAGTGAAGCAGGTGCCATGTAGAGGGAGTGAGCCACACCCCACACCACACACATACTGACACAGAGACTAACAGAGGAGGAGGACACACAAGGGAGGCAAGGAACACAGAGAAACAGCCTGAAATGTAACATTAACAAACAGAAGCCAGACATAAGAGGCACAAAACAAAACAAGTGGAAAACATCAAAATAGTCCTCATACAACAAACAAAATAAGACAAATATATAATAGTAATAGTTAGGGGTGTAACAGTACATGTATTCATGTTGAACTGTTCAGTACAACAGTCAGTTTGAGGGGGCGTGGCTCAGGAAGTACAGCGGTCGTCCGGTAACTGGAGGGTTCCCGGTTCGATCCCCGGCTCCTCCAGAGTGTGTCCAAGTGTCCTTGAGCAAGATACTGAACCCCTCACTGCTCCTGATGGACAGCTGGCGCCTTGCATGGCAGCCTCTGCCGTCAGTGTGTGAATGTGAGGCAAAACATTGTAAAGCGCTTTGAGTAGAAAAGCGCTATAGAAATGCAGTCCATTTACCATTTAGTACAGGGTTTTTGGTTTGGTGCATATCACAAACTGAAATAATGTTGTCAAAGTTTTATTTGTGTAGTGTAAAATCATAAAAATGTTCTTAAGGCGCTATACAGAAACACAACAGATAGCATGTTTCTCTGATCAAAAGTTTACAATTAGCTCACCACCCTCCCCCACAGAGCATAAAATCCCCTGATAGCCCATATTTGACTGAGGGCCTGCATATTGTCTATCATCCTGTAGTAAGCATGTTCCACCTTCAGTCAGGCCTTCAGCAGTCCCTCCAGGACCGGCATGAGCTCCACACTGCCAACACCCTGAGCCCGGTTCTTGCGTGTCAGCCATATGGCCAACTTGGCAGAACCAGATAAAAAGTTCAAAAATGTGCATACAGCCTTCTTAGCACAGTATTTTGGGCCAAAAATAAACAACCCAAAAGAGAAATTCTCCCCAAGACCCTGAAAACACCTTTTCAAAAGCTCAAAAAGCACTGACAGCAGAGGACACTGAACAAATAAGGGTTACTAAACAAATAGGGTACCAGGGTTTCACTTTGTGAACAGAAATCACACTGCTCCCCCTGCCCAGGATCCAGGTGTTCTCTGTGTCTGTTTGAGTCTGTCTGTGTCTCAAGGTATGTACAGATGTTGTCGTTGCCTTCATCAGAAGGCCCCGCTTTGTACAGTGTTATGACCCTGGCCTAGGGGCACCAGGGTCACACACGAAGATTGGCCCCCGCTCTTCCCACTCCCAAGTACAACAGCCAACATACAAAAATTTGAAGGCAAAGTAGCAGTTTATTTGCTTCGGAGGCGAGCACAGCCAAAACAATAAACAAAAACCACTAACCAAAACTCCCTGTCTTACCTGTAAAAAACAATATAAACAAAAGACAATGAAACTTACCTACCTCCTACAAAAGTAAAACAGGAGAAAAGAATTACAACAAAAAAAAAATGGCTTCTCCCTCCTACTAGGGTCTGCTACAGCTTTTACACTTATTTACAATATATACAAATGTCGGTGACAAAGTCACAGCAAAACACACACTGCAAAAGGCAAATAATTATCACTAATCTACAAACCAAATGTCTACGTAGCACCGGACCACAAAGTCATACTCTAACTAGCCGGCTGCTGTTGGTTGGGAGTAGGAGAGAACAGAGAGACTGACGGCTGGGATCAGCTGGTATTTGAAGTGGATGATCAGCCAATCAGCAGGCAGCAGCTCGGTCACCTGGTCAGCTGGGAGAGGTACACACACCTGCAGCTCATTCACAGAGACAGCTGATTGCTGATGCAGAGAGGGAGGGTAGAGAAAAAGCAATACATCCAACACAACACAAAAACACAATTCATAACAACAGCCAGCTTCCCTGAGACTGGTTCGCAGGCTAGCAGACTGCAGTATATGAGTCCTTATAAAGCTGTTAAAAAACAAAGGTTCTTGAAACAGCCACATTCTTGGAGTCTCATTTTCAGCACGTTCAATTGTAAACATCTGCCATGCCTGCAAGATAGAGCTGTAAAAACTGCTCAGTCCAGAAACATCCACATCCTCAGGATGTAAGAGGAAAAGCTGTTTATCATATCCTAACCGCCCAGCTTTCCTCAGCAGCAGTCGGGCTGTATCTAACCAGCTTGTACAGCAATTTTTGTGCAGTCTGGAGTCTAAATGAGGCAATTTTGGATTGAATATTGATAAGTCCCCTCCCCCTCCACCACAGGCAGGTAGAGGGCTGCTGCCCGGATCCAGTGCTGCCCGGACCAGAAGAAATCCAGGATGGCCCTCTGAATATCTTCTATTAATCCTTTTGACAGTGTCAGAGCAGTAGGTCTATACCACAGAGGCAACCAAGTTATTGGCAACCAGAATTTTATACTTTTATACTTTTTTACAACAATTTTATACAACAACTGGGGTAGCAACCATTTCCATTTAGACAACTGACCTGATCCTTCCACTGTCCCACTAACATGGCTTCACTCTTAGCCCAGTTTACCAATACAGATGAGGCCTTTTCATAAAGAGACAGAGTAGCATCCAGATACTGAATATCATTATGGCTTGAGACAAAAATATGAACATCATCAGCATATGCAGAAACAGTAAAAGGACGAAGAAAGCTAGAGGACCCAGGCAGTGAAAGACCACTGAGCCGACTTCTCAACCTGCACAGCAAGGGCTCAATAGCTAAGCTATATAGTTGACCTGAAATAGGACAACCCTGTCTTATCCTCCGCTGCACAGGGATTGGCCGACTCAGCCTTTCTCCCATCTTTACCACACCACTATATAAAAAGCCAACCCAGTGCAAAAACCCATCACCAATACCAAAAGCCCTAAGTGCAGAAAACAAGTAAGAGTGATCCACCCTATCAAAAGCTTTTTGCTGGTCCAAAGAGACACTACCAAAATCAATATTATAAGATTTGGACACAAGAGGAAAATATTGTCCAAAATTGTCCTGTCAGGTACACAATACGTTTGTACAATTATTTCCAGGACCTCCTTGAGTCTGTTTGGGTTAGGGTTAGGGCTGTGGAAAGCACCTTATAATCTGTACAAAGAAGAGCAACTGGCTTACAGTTCTTCAGCAAGGCCAAGTCTCCCTTCTTGGGCAATAAAGAAAGCACTGCTCACTGACAGGAAATAGGAAGAGATCCTGTTCCGAAGCACTCCAACAATACACCATGTAAATCAGGCTCAATTGTATTCCAAAATCTTTTATAAAAGTCAGAGGAGAGACCTTCGATGCTTGGTGCCCGTCCTGATGCCATCTGGTTGACAGCCACAGTTAACTCCTCCAGAGTCAGCTCACAGTCTGGAGTAGTTTTCTCCTCTGGGCTGAGCTGTGGAAGCCCCTTCAGGAGCTCCTCACGACACTCCATGCTACACTGTTCTGCACCAAAGAGATCAGCATAGAAGTCTAATGCATGGCTCCTCATTTCACCCCGGTTGGTGGTCACTCTTCTTCCTGGAAGCTTGAGGCAGGTCATCTGCTTCCTCTGTGCAACTAATCTCTCCAGATTAAAAAAGAAAGGTTGGGGCATCCATGTCCTTTAATTGGAGAAAGCGAGGCCCGACAAGAGCTCCCTTCACTCTCTCAATCAATCAATCAATCACAACTTTATTAATCCCACCAGGGGCAAGTCATTTTGAGCAGCAGTTTGTGTGGCACATGCCTTTCACACAAGGACAATATAAAAACAAAGACACCAATACAACAATACAACAACACACCAGGAGCTCAAATGGACAGTATGATAAATATGAGATTTTAAATCTAAAAAACTAGTGCAATAAATATAATTAAAAAAAAAATCCCCCATGTTGAATTAAGGAGTCTGAGGGCAGAGGGGATAAATGAATTGGAGAACCGTTTTGTTCTGCACATGGGCAGGGCATAATGCCGCCCTGAAGGCAACAGGATGAATTCACCAGCAAGGACATGGCTTGGGGAGGCTAAAATGCACTCTGCTTTTCCAGGCTTTTAATGATTTTCTCAAAGATTTTCATTGTTAATAACATTAATGCCACTGGTCTGAAATCACTAAGCTGTTTAGGATTAGATATTTTGGGTATTGGGACCACAGTGGAGGATTTCCACATGCCAGGAATCTGGTTACACTCAAGTGACATTTGAAAGATATGCTGGAAAACACTGCAGACTTGGTCAGCACAATATCGGAGTGTATGCCCACATATCAGATCTGGACCAGGGGCCTTCCTCATATTGACCCGTTTTAAAAGATTTCTCACTTGCTCCCGCTCAATGACAATATTAGAGTCACAGGTGTCAAAGAATCTCTGAGGAGGGAAATATTTTCAGAAAAGTCATGTACTTCAAAGCGAGCATAAAAACTATTAATTTGGAAGGTCGGTCATGTTTATCCCCTCAATTTTAATAGTACTGTTTCTGTCCCTTTCACTACTTCCCTGGGAGATGGAGGCCATTGACTTTATTCCCTTCCAAGCGGCCCGAAGGTCTCCACTGGTGTATTTGAGTTCCACCTTATCCCTATACACACTTTTAGTTTTTCTTATCTCCCTCCTCACCACCCTGTTTATTTCTTTCTTTTCCTGAATGCTCCCTGTATAAAAGATGCGTTTCTTCATATTAATGACGCTTTTTAGTTCCTTAGTGACCCATGGTTTGTTGTTTGGAAATATAGTGATTTCTTTACAGGGAATATTAGAGTCCACACAAAATGATATGTACAAGGAAACGGTTGATTTTAGTTTGTTTAAATCCTTACATGAAGTGTAGAAGACATCCCACTCTGTCAAGTCAAAGCATGCTTGTAAGGTAGCGATGCTTTCCTCTGACCAGCATCTTACTATTCTTTGTGTATGCTCCTGCTTCTTACAGACAGTTTTGTAGGTCGGCATCAGCAGGACGCTACTGTGATAAGATGCTCCAAAAGGGGGCATAGGCAGGGAACTGAACGCACCAGGCACTGAGCCATAACACAGGTCAATTGTGGAGTTTTTTAAAGTTGTTGAACAATTGACATATTGCTCATATGTCTTCAGAGTCCTGTGTAGCTGGCACTGATTAAAATCCCCTAAAGAAAATTTAGGTGCCTCAGGTGAGATAGCGTCTAGCCTATTGGTTACTTCCGCGATCAGCTGGGTGGCCACTGGGATACTGGCCCTCGGATGGATGTAAACAATGGTCAGAAAGAGCTGAGGAAACTTGGCAGGTAAAAGGGCCGGATTGAAATGGATAAAAGCCCAAGGTCAGGGGTGCATATTTCCTCCCGAACTGTGACATTGTTACAGTACCTGTCATTTATGTCTCTCTTGCAGGAAAGAACTCAGCTCCAACCTCAATTTTCCTAATGTCAGCTTCAAGTCCCTGAACTGCTGCCTTGATCTTAGCAGTGGAATGGGAGGTATACTGCTGGCAAAAAAAAAAAAAAAAACTAACATCCCACCACAACTTTAAAGAGCTAAAATCAACTTTTTTGATTTTCCACTGCTGCCAAAAGTGCTCAAGATTCTGACAGAAAATACTGTCTTGCAGGAGTTTGTTGTTAAAACACCAGAAGGACTCTTTCACCTGGCAAAATGATCCAATCTATGCTGACAAAGTGATAGTCAGTGAAACCAACTGGACTTATTACTATGAACTAGTCTAGAGCTAAGATCTTTAGAGATGTAGATTGTGTCTTGCCTAGCTGCATTCACCCTGTTATTGCTAACCTTCACTCATATATATTGTCTGGACTGTGGATGTTTGACCCTCCATGCATGTACCAAATCCAGGTGTACACTGTTAAGACTCTGGGATGATTATGGGTGGGGTTCCTCGCCCATTCTGTCCACAGTGCAGTTGAAATCCCCACCAATAATTATTTGATCCTGATGGTAATTTCTTAGCTCATTTTTTAACAGGGTGAAAAAAGCTACTCTTTCTGTTCCTTGATTTGGGGCATATATATTAACAAAACAGATCACACAACTCTCTATTTTTGCCCTGACAATCAACAACCGGCCCTTGACCACTTAAGTAGAACATATGACAGTTGCATTTGCTGTTAAAACAAGACAGCTACCCCTGTTAGTGCTATGGCTAATGGCATATGAACCCTCCCACAATAATCCCCAGTCTATCTTATCTGCTGGATGTGTCTCTTCTAAAAGTAACACATCAATCATTTCTTGATTAGAAGCGTCAGAGATTATGCCCTTTTTTGCCTATCTCTCCCTTCATTAATATTTAGGGACCCTATTTTGACGCACTTCATATAGAGATCAGAGAAGAGAAACAGACAAGATGAACCAAGCAGAAAACACCATGTGAAGCATGATCATGCTACTTCTTAATCTTTTTAACAGTTTTGCCTTTTCTTTCCTTTCTCAGAGCTATGCTTATTGAGATGGAAGCGTCTTTTCTTATCCAGGAGACCAGTGTGCGAGCAGATCTAATGAACTAATCAGTGTCACCAAAGTAATTGCTCAGTTTAACAGACTTTCCAAATGTTTCATCTATGAAGTCTGTAATTTCCTCTAAGGAATAGAGATCTGTGTGTCTGTGTGACATTTCCCCAGCAGATGCTGCATCCGACTCAGAGTCACCCTCCATATCTTCTTCTTCACCTGCTACAGAGCACACCCTGTCCTATCTGTGATCACAGTGTGATCTCTGCCTGCAGAAGCTGTGGAAGCTGCTGACTGTTCAGTTCCTGCAGACTGACAGCTCCTCAGGTTTTCTGCTTCCACAGAAACCTGTTGCTCTCAGACTGCCTCTGTCCCTCCCTCCACAAGTCAGTTTTATCACAATAACACTGTGGCACAATAACGTGGCGCCTCGGCACAAGCAGGGCCACTGCCCAGTGCCTCTGCCCAGTGCCTCAGCAGAGTCAGCCTCCTGCTGTGCAAACTATTTCTGTCCTATGTCTCCACACTCGAAGCATTTCAGCTGTCCTGAGCTGGTATACACCATATATAAGCCATTGCCATACTTAACTCTGAAAGACACCTCCAGAGTTTGTGTAGGCGAGTCCAGAAACATAAATACCTGCCTCCTCACTGTATGTGCTTCAGTTTGACATCCTTACACCCCAGACTCACAGTTTTAAATCCACTGGCAAATTTACCAAACCTCCGGAGCTCACACTCCAGTAGCTCGTTAGGTATGAATGGTGGAACACCAAATACGGTGACCCGCGTGGAGGGCACCAACAGCAGGGAGACCTGCACGAATGTGTCCCTGATAAAGGCACCGCTCTCTATCAGATGATGAGCTCCTCCTTCAAAAACACAGCCACTGCTTTATTCATCCTTGAAGCATAGGATATCTTATCATATCCTACCTGCTCACTGACAGCCAACAAAACCTCCTCAACAGTAACACTGCTATCCGGTGGGCCTATCCTAACCCCATGACAGATAGTCAGAGGTGGCGTCTCAGCGGATGCCATGCCTCCTAAAAATCTACTGTCAGAAACCACTGATCACTCAGCCTGCACTCGGCAAAGATATTTTTAATAAAAACTTACCTGTTCAAGCACATAGGACAGATTAAGAAAACAGGAGAAAGGTCAAAAACAGGGAGGGACACACACCCAACCTCCCAGCATGCAGTGTAGAGAGAGAGAGAGAGAGAGAGAAGCAGGTGTTTTGCCATCAAAACACCCACCATCACTCTACCGCTCCAGAGGCAGAAATATCTGCTGAAATAGAATAGAATAGAATAGAATAGAATAGAATAGAAGATACTTTATTCATCACACACAGAAATTCAGGTATCCAGCAGCTCAAAAAACACAAACATATAATATACAACAATAAATAGATAAATATAAAAAATACATACAAGCAGCATACCATAGCATAATAAAAGCATAATAAAAGCAGCACAATTACTGCACACAACCCAGTCCAGATGTGGATATGGGGGGTGGTGGGGGTTTAGGAAGTGTTAAAAGGCCTTAAAAGGTGTTAAAGAGCCTTATGGCTGTGGGGACAAAGGACCTTTTAAACCTCTCCGTCCTGCAGCGCAGTGATTTGAGCCGCTCACTGCGGTTGCTCCTCTGTCCAGCAGCCTCTTCAGCGTGTGCCCCTCCACCATAGTTGTCAGTCCGTCCAGCTTCCTGCCCAGCACTGAGCTGGCCTTTTTCACCAGCTTGTCCAGGCGCCTTCTTCAGGCTTCAGGCTTCTAAGACTTCAAATGTCCTGAGCCTCCTGAGGAAGAAGAGTTGGCTCTGCCCCTTCTTGTATAAAGCGTCTGTGTTTGCAGACCAGTCCAGCTTGTTGTCTAGGACCACACCCAAGTACTTGGCCCCAAGGACAGGGTGGCTTAGTTCTCCTGAAGTCCACCACCATCTCCTTAGTCTTGGTGGTATTCAGAAGAAGGCCATTTGTATCACTCCAAGCCCTGAAGGCCTCCACAAGGTCCCTATACTCCCCCTCCTGTCCACCTCGCACACACGCTACCACAGCTGCATCATCTGAATACTTCTGAATGTGGCAGGACTCAGAGTTGTATTTAAAGTCAGATGTGTAGAGCGTGAACAGGAAGGGAGCTAGCACAGTCCCCTGTGGGGCGCCCGTGCTGCAGTCCAGTATCCCAGAAACACAATTCCTCAGCCTGACAAACTGTGGCCTTGCTGTTAGGTAGTCTGTGATCCAGGAAATTAAGGAGGGATCCACCCCCATATTTCTGAGCTTGTCTCTCAGTATCGGGGGCTGGATGGTATTAAAAGCGCTGGAAAAGTCAAAAAACATGATCCTCACATAGGAATCAGGCACATCTAGGTAGGTGTAGGCTCGGTGCAGCATGTAGAGGACCGCGTCTTCCACTCCTATTTGTTCTTGGTAGACAAACTGAAGGGGACCTAGATCCTGTGCCACCTGTGGTCTTATGTGATGGAGGATCAGCCGCCCCAAGGTTTTCAGAAGGTGTGAAGTCAAAGCCACCAGCCTGTAGTTTTTTTTATCTCTACCGGGTGCCCAACTTTGGGCACCGGTACAGAACATGATGTTTTCCACTGTACAGGGACTTTTTCTGACTGCAGGCTTAGGTTGAAGAGCTTCTGGAGAGGTTCAGCTAGCTCAGATACACAGTCCTTCAGTATTCTCGGGCACACACCGTCCGGACCCGCTGCTTTCCCTGGATGCAATCTTCTGAGTTCCTCCCTCACCTCATGTATTGTAAAAAACAAGAGAGGCTGGCCAGGTGTAGTGAAATGTGCAGCTGCAGGTGATATGTTACTGCTGCATGGAGGAGGAGAAGATGGCGTTGTGGCCCCAGGTGTGGTGTGAGCCGCAGCTGCAGCTTTGAGGATGTAGTTGCATAGAGGAGACAGTGGGGTAAAAGCAGCAGCCTTTACTTTAAAATAAAATAAAATAAAATAATATGACAGAGGAAGAGAGAGGGGAGAAGAGAGAGGTGCCCAGATGTCTAAGCTTATAGCAGCATAACTATGGGACAGTCCTAAATATAAGCTTTATCAAAAGGAAAGGTTTTAAGCCTACTCTTACACGAAGAGAGAGTGTCTGCTTTTCGGACCCAAATTGGAAGATGGTTCCACAAAAGAGGAGCCTGATAGTTGAAGGTTCTGCCTCCCATTGTACTTTTGGATTCTCCAGGAACCACAAGTAAGCCTGCATTTTGGGAGCGCAATGCTCTAGTGGGGTGGTATGAGCTCATATTAGATCCCAGTTACCCCAGTACAGGTGGTCTGGACCGGCTCTCTGTCTGAAAAAGGCTCGAACCTCACGCCTCAAAGGGTTTAACCCAAACCTCTGGCTGAACTCCTTCTGAGGTCTGTTTAAACTGTGTTGAGAAGACATGCTTAGCTAGTAACTACCTTTATCCGAGTGCCTACCCTGCTTCCACACCCACCTGAATAACCCTTGAGGCAAATGCAAGCAACAGCCACACTCGTTAATGGCAGCTCTTCTCTAATAGATCTGTGCACTTGTTATTTTCTAGGTTTAATTTAGTGGCTTGGAAAAATAGTCACAAGGATCTGTTAATTTACTATTGCTAGAGTAACCTTTACAAAAAACCTTAAAACATTGTGCACACTGCAACCTAATATTTTACTGTCACCCAAAAATCATAAAAAGGGAAGTCCACAAATATACAGTACAGACCAAAGGTTTGGACACACCTTCTCATTCAATGCGTTTTCTTTATTTTCATGACAATTTACATTGTAGATTCTCACCAAAGGAATCAAAACTATGAATGAACACATGTGGAGTTATGTACTTAACAAAAAAAGCTGAAATAACTGAAAACGTGTTTTATATTCTAGTTTCTTCAAAATAGCCACCCTTTGCTCTGATTACTGTTTTGCACACTCTTGGCATTCTCTCCATGAGCTTCAAGAGGTAGTCACCTGAAATGGTTTTCCAACAGTCTTGAAGGAGTACCCAGAGGTGTTTAGCACTTGTTGGCCCCTTTGCCTTCACTCTGCGGTCCAGCTCACCCCAAACCATCTGGATTGGGTTCAGGTCCGGTGACTGTGGAGGCCAGGTCATCTGCCTCAGCACTCCATCACTCTCCTTCTTGGTCAAATAGCCCTTACACAGCCTGGAGGTGTGTTTGGGGTCATTGTCCTGTTGAAAAATAAATGATCGTCCAACTAAATGCAAACCGGATGGGATGGCATGTCGCTGCAGGATGCTGTGGTAGCCATGCTGGTTCAGTGTGCCTTCAATTTTGAATAAATCCCCAACAGTGTCCAGCAAAACACCCCCACACCATCACACCTCCTCCTCCATGCTTCACAGTGGGAACCAGGCATGTGGAATTCATCCGTTCACCTTTTCTGCATCTCACAAAGACACGGCGGTTGGAACCAAAGATCTCAAATTTGGACTCATCGGACCAAAGCACAGATTTCCACTGGTCTAATGTCCATTCCTTGTGTTTCTTGGCCCAAACAAATCTCTTCTGCTTGTTGCCTCTCCTTAGCAGTGGTTTCCTAGCAGCTATTTGACCATGAAGGCCTGATTCGCGCAGTCTCCTCTTAACAGTTGTTCTAGAGATGGGTCTGCTGCTAGAACTCTGTGTGGCATTTATCTGGTCTCTAATCTGAGCTGCTGTTAACTTGTGATTTCTGAGGCTGGTGACTCGGATGAACTTGTCCTCAGAAGCAGAGGTGACTCTTGGTCCTCCTTTCCTGGGTCAGTCCTCATGTGTGCCAGTTTCGTTGTAGCGCTTGATGGTTTTTGCGACTCCACTTGGGGACACATTTAAAGCATTTAAAACATTTTTGTAATTTTCCGGACTGACTGACCTTCATTTCTTAAAGTCATGATGGCCACTCGTTTTTCTTTAGTTAGCTGATTGGTTCTTGCCATAATATGAATTTTAACAGTTGTCCAATAGGGCTGTCGGCTGTGTAGTAACCTGACTTCTGCACAACACAATTGATGGTCCCAACCCCATTGATAAAGCAAGAAATTCCACTAATTAACCCTGATAAGGCACACCTGTGAAGTGAAAACCATTTCAGGTGACTACTTCTTGAAGCTCATCGAAAGAATGCCAAGAGTGTGCAAAGCAGTAATCAGAGCAAAGGGTGGCTATTTTGAAGAAACTAGAATATAAAACATGTTTTCAGTTATTTCACCTTTTTTTGTTAAGTACATAACTCCACATGTGTTCATTCATAGTTTTGATTCCTTCGGTGAGAATCTACAATGTAAATAGTCATGAAAATAAAGAAAACGCACTGAATGAGAAGGTGTGTCCAAACTTTTGGCCTGTACTGTACGTCCATATTATAAGTCCAGATTAGTAAAATTGATTGCAAAAATAGGCACGGCAAAGCAGCATAACTAAATCTAAAAATTCATCAAACCTTTAGAAAAAAACAAACAATCAATAAAATTCAGGTTATACTGATTAATATGACTAAATGATTAATCTGAAAAAAGGGAGAGAGGAGAGAGTCACTACTCTGCAGCAGCAGTTCCTCTTTTCTGCCACAGTTTGAAACTTTGTAGGAACAAGAGAAATCCAATGTCCAAATTCATCCTCAACTGGTTGGCAAAAGTGGTTATTCCTTCGTACTCTGGTTTATAATTTCCAGATGAGGATTCTTTGTAAATCCCTCCAGTGGTAAGGAAGTCACCAACTCCTACTCCAAAGGTTTGACCGCAAGAACCTCAAACGTTCCGAAACATGCCTTTTTATACCCTTTTTTCTCTCCCATGCACCACCTAGTAAACACAAAAACTAAACTTGAACGCACACACATTTAAACTCAAACTCTGAATCATTTTCTTGCTGGCTGGATGCAGCCGAGTGGCTGCTGGGGAGCACTTCCTCTTTTTGGCCTCTCTCTGCACAGTAAAAAAACAGACTTATCTCAACATGCTTTAACCATTAATCACAGTTTATTCCTTACTTTGATTACACTTATAAACCATATTTGTCCTTATTCCTAGTTATTGTTATCTCAAATCATGTATATTAACCATGATCAATTTTTAAAAATTTTTGAATCAACATACTTTTCATAGCATAGCAGTAATCATTATATCTATTATACATATCTTAGTCTCTTAGGGCTCTAGTTTCGCAGACCAGGCGAGGCGGGGGCGTAGCGCAGATGCGCTTCGCCAACTGGGTGTGGCCAGGCGGATTTTCCAAGTTTGGCACGCCGTTCTCGGTGGCGCAAGTACTCCGCCGTCCCTCCTACCGGCGGAGGGGAGGAGAGAAGGCATGGAGTGGGTTTGACACAGCCGATTCACATGTAACCAATCAAATGAGCCCCTGTCCTTGCCTTTAAAATGCGCTGCGTGAAGGCGTAATAAAAGTTTACACAGCTGACAAGGAGGTCTGTTGCCGCAGGCGGAGCGGAGCCCAGGAGACAGGCGCAGAGCGGAGACCGGCGAGCAGTGTGGACACGTCACCAAAAACTCACAGGCAGGCTTCTGGAACGTCAGACACATGAACGATGCAATAAATACCGAAAAAAACTATTCAATGCTACGATCACAATCAGCACATACATATATCTCCATATCAACTGTCCCGTCACAGCTGATGTCAGATCAAAGGAGATTGGCACCGTTTGTGCTGATTGTGAGGTTTTGGTGATGTGCGCCAGGCAGCCAAACTTCCACTGTGCCAGCCCCGCTCCGCCTTGCTCTGAAAGTAGACGTGGTTTCAGATGGCGAGCTTTTGGCGCACCTCGGCGAAGCCTTTTGGCACGAAACTGTCACTGCGCCAAGCCGAATCTGTCGGCACCTCCCCCCGCTGCGCCGCCACTCCCATCTCGGCGAACCTCCACCTGCGAAACTTGGACACTGTCCGCCTCTGCCGTTTCGCTGGTCGAAACTAGCTCTGCGCGGGGTTCGCCTCACTGCGCCACCCCGCGCTGCGCCGGGAAACTAGAGCCCTTAGTCCCTTACTTTCCCAGTGTCACCATGACCAGGCTGTTTTTGGGCGTGGGGCTATCTCACTCCTTTTTGACACTCATTAAGATAATATAAGATGGTGCCTGGCCATTAAGGGCTTTGTAGGTGAGGAGGAGGATTTTAAATTCTAAAACCAGATTTAGAATATCCTCTAATAACCAAGAGTTCTGGCATTTGGAGCCATTTTGGTTTTGTTGTGAATTATAAATATACCAATCACACCATTAATGGTGCAATTGGCACATTTATAGCCCAGGATATGAGACCCTAATCTGTAGTAGAAAATGCAGGCTTTCACAACATGCTTGGTGTCACTGAGTCCAGGTACACTGATCCTGCACCAGCCCATTTCAGCCAGACCGTAATTCCTTCTTTTTATGAAAAACAAAAGCCCAAATAGAGAATGAATTGTCTGAGGCAGCCACTGTTGCTCTGACTGCAGACAACGGGACATCATGGGTTACATAAAGCTTACTAACTTTAACGTCACATGAACTTAACACTGAATGGGAGGTCATTGCCATAGTCATCATGTCATCATCATCATCATCATCATCATCATCATCAATAGATCATACTCTATGATGTTAGTTTTAATAAGATTGATTTGTTTTGATGAATAAGGAGCTATTAGTGATTTGTTTTATATGCTGCTGGGAAGGCCAGGTATAGCTCCCTCATTGTGTAAAATTTTAAAAAAAAGGTCATACTTAATTATGTCTTAATGAATACATTTAAAAAAAAAAATCAAGTGAATTTCTCTGGTATGTACACTTTTTTGCTGTATCGAAAATATTCTGAACCATGACACATCTGTATCATATCAAACCGAACCATGAATTTTGTGAACTGTTACACCTATATTAATAGTAATAAAAAAAAAATTATATTAATACTATACTGCTAATACTGCTATCATAATTTGGGGATATAATTTGAGAACGGCCATTCAGAGATAGAAATCAGAGTTAGAAATTTGAGTCTTTTAGGATATTCTTTTTTTTTCCTCCAAATTTGACTTTGCTGAAAATATCTTCAATTGTGAGAAGGGTGGAGAAACAATTTCCATTTAATCTGTATGACACTGCAGGTCAGAAAAATTGTTAAAGCTATGAAGTCCATCTCTGAAGCAGAAAGTTGCACTGTAGATTGTATGCCAAACAATGCCATCAAGGCATTAGGTCCAACTGATTTATCCTTCTCTTAGAAAGTTTTAAAGATTTCTACCCATTAAATATATTAAGAAGAGCAAGACCAGATCATACGCTATATGGACAAAAGTATTGGGACACACCTCTTAATCACTGAATTTAGGTGTTTAGGTGTAATTCAGTCTCATTACCACAGGTGTATAAAATCAAGCCCTGAGTCATGCAGTCTGCCTTTGCAAACACTCGTAAAAGAATGAGTTGTTCTAAAGAGTTCACTGAATTCGAGTGTGCTGCTGTAACAGTAATGGAATAGGATGCCACTGTTGGAACAAATCAGTTTCAAAGTGTAGGCATTTAAGAACTACTCAGCCACTAAGTGGCAGACCACGTAAAGTTACAGAGTGGGGTCACCGAGTGCTGAGATGCATAGTGTGTAAAGGTCACCAAAGCTCCATCCTGGAGTCTTCGGTCCACAGGCATGGGCCTGCTTGTCGCCCCTCGCACCAGCCGACGCACCTTTGGGGACAGAGCCTTCAGTGTCGCTGCCCCCACCCTTTGGAACTCCCTCCCCTCTGAGATACGTCACGCCCCTACCCTGGACTCATGACTACCCTGACTAGGCCAGTTTCTCCTTTAGCTTACCTTGTGATGTTTGTTCTTTCTGTCTGTTTGTTTTCATTTGATTTGTTTCTTTGTTTTATAAAGCGTCCTTGGGTGTTTTGAAAGGCGCTATATAAATCTAAGTTAGTATTATTATTATTATTATTGTTAAAGCTCTGCTGACTTAGTAACTGTAGACTTCCAAACCTGTTCTGGCATTAAAATCGGCACAAAAACTGTGTGCTGGGAGATTCATGGCTTGGGTTTCCATGGCCGAACAGCTGCATGCAAGCCTTATATCATCAAGCACAATGCCTAGCATTGCATGAAGTGGTTTAAGGCATGCTGCCACTGGACTCGGGAGCAGTGGAAACGTTTTCTGTGGACTGATGAATCATGCTTCTCTATCTGGCAGCCTGATGGATAAGTCTGATGGATAAGTCTGTTTGATGCATGCCAAGAGAACATTGCCTGCCTGACTGCATTGTACAGTCGTGGAAAAAAGTTTTCGGACACCCTTAAAATTTTACACAATCTCACAATCTCAAATATTATCATGAAATATTTGTGGAAAAATCTTTTTTGTGTTTCAAATGGTGTGGCTGCATTAGACAGATACAAATACAAATAATATTTTTTTGTTTATTGTTTACAAGAAAAACTAACAAAACTAAATTCTGGACAGTTTAATCTTTATCTTCAGGCGTGTTTCCTGCGTTAAGTTCCTTGTTTTAGCCATTTTTGTGTCTGAAGAACTTTCAAATGTGCTGGCTTTATATAGACACCAAGTTTGGCAACAAAAATTGTGTCTTTTAATAAAAAGAACGACCTTCATCACTGGTACCAAAATGACCCAATTCTAAAAATTCCTTATGTATTTTTATGGAACCAATCAATTTTAAGTTTTTAATAGCTTTTTTAGGATTTGTTTAGTATTTTGACTGTGACTGTACTAAAAGAAATTGCACCTGAAGACCTATGAGTGATTTATTAATGCAATATTTCACAAATACATGGGGTGTCCGAAAGCTTTTTTTCCACCACTGTACAAGCTATAAAGTTTGGTGGAGGAGGGATAATGCTATGGGCTTGTTTTGTGGGTTTGGCCTAGGCCCCCTTGTTCCAGTGAAAAAAAAATCTTAATGCTTCACCTCAACAAGACATTTTGGACAATTCTATGCTTCCAACTTTGTGGGAACAAGGTCTATAAAGGCATGGTTGGGGAGTTTGGTGTGAAAGAAGTTGTCTCGCCTGCACAGAGTGCTGACAACAACACCATCCAACACGGATGAGGCGCTCCTAGGTGCTGTCTGGTGAGGGGAGAAAAAAAACTTTTGTATCTGTGACAATATTGAAATATCAGTGCCACCACTCTAAGGTCTGGCCAATCTGCTCCCACAAATGGGCTTTCTTTTATTAGTTGTCATAGTGTCTGTTCGACATATCATATGAGTCAGGATGAGCCAACAAACCTTTCTCCTCTCTGAAAATTTCAGAGATTTTGAAGTAGAAGAGCTAGAACCGCAAAATGTCAGAGAACTCTGAAGAATCACCTGGGTACAGTGCTTTTACTCTAGACAGCTGCAACCCATGTAGATAGGTTGGTCATGTCTGTATGCAGAAATCTTATCTGATTACTTGCAGATAACAGAATGGACAATTGGTCTTAAAGATCTGATGTGAGAAACAAATCTACTACTAAATGGTATACTAACTAAATGATCTAACATTTCTGAATTTGGTGTCATGTGTTACGTCTTCTGCTGCCTTCTAACTTCAAATATGCACCTTAACTGATTTTTCACTTAATTAGCATTTTTTTTTTTTTATGAACTTCTCACTTACTGTTGTTCCTGCACTGTTATTGTGGTCTCTCCCCCTCACAACCCACTCAAAATACTGAGCCAATTGAGTATGTATGTTGACATTCTGTGTGTAAGCTTTCATTGGCAGGCAATAGTTCACAGCAATCCCCCTTTTCCCTAAAACATTAAGTACTACTGTAGGTTGCAGCTCAAACTTGGAGCTCAAACAGCAATTTTTGATAGTTTGATCCAGTCCCACTGTGGGAGAAACACTAGAGACATGGGGAATTTTTTCAAACTGGAAACCCCCCCAAATCACAGAGAAACTATCTGGGTAAACAGATTACACTTGTGTTAAGCGAAGGGGAAAAACATACTTCAGACACACAACAAAGATGTTGAATAACCAAAACAAAAGAAATGCTTATCAATCACTGACACTGTATGTGTGTGTGTGTGTGTGTGTGTGTGTGTGTGTGCGTGCGTGCGTGCGTGCGTGCGTGCGTGCGTGCGTGTGTGTGTGTGTGTGTGTGTTGTGTTGTGTGTGCACGTGTGCTGTTTCACAGCATTGATATCCTGAAATACATCATCTATGGGCTGGCAGCTGGATTCTTTGTGTTTGGTGTGCTGTTGTTGGTGGAGGGTTTTTTCACCACTGGAGCCATAAGGGATCTCTATGGAGAGTTCAAGATTACTGCCTGTGGACGCTGTCTTACTGCATTTGTAAGAATACTTCATATTGCCTGACAAAATACACTTAATATCATACATGGACATTTGGAATTTAGCATTACTCTAAAATAAATAGCATACTGCAAGCAATGTGTCTTTATGTTAGCATGTAACAACAGATAATGTTTTACCTGTTACATAATGTAAAAGTGGATTCCTCAGAAGGCCAAAGATATAAGGCAATACATTTTCAATGCAATAATTATAGTGTAATTCTTACCTATAAAAGTAAATCATGTCAGTGTGTCAAAACCTACAAGACAGGAAGATCATCTTCATTTGTTTTGTGACATCTTATGACATTTTGTACAAGGATGGAGCATCTGTGATCTGATCAGGGGTTTTCAACCCAGTGGTCCATGGTTGGTGTAGGTATTGCAGGTGGTCCTCAACCATGCATCCAACAATGGAGTCTGAATGCTGCAAGCAATTTTTTTTCCAGATTTCCATTTACTACTTCTTATTTGTGAAAAATTAAATTAATTCAAATTCAAATTGCCTATACATACACACGTGCCCAAAAATATTTGCTTACTGACGAGTATCTAAAAGTAGTTAACTGATTTCTCTGACTGAGAAGGCCTTTTTTCCCTGTTTCAGTGAAAAATAAATGTAAAAAATGAGTCTTTGTTCATTTCCTCTTGTGTGTGCCATTGTGCCACTTGTCCCTGCTGCTACACACAAACACACACCTGACCCAAAGCATAGACTGTAAAAATGTCCATAGTTGATTTCTCATATTACTGTAGTGCTTTACTTGTATCATCTCTCTTGAGATACAGCACCCTGGTTTCTTTTATTTAAATCACAACCCAATGTTATCTGTTACTGTTGCTTTCTGTATTAAACTTATGAACTACGTCTTCAATCTCAGTCCATAGCTTACTTCAAATGCCAGCAGAACGTTAGCGTGTATGCTAACTAATGGCTAAGCAACAAACTAGCAGCCTATGCAATTAAGATCAGCTCTTAGAAACACAGTACTGTAAAAACCAACATCTTGGCCATATAATACACTTCTTGCAGATGAGTTAGGTTGCTACTATATTCACTGCAATCCTTGACAAAGTTTAATGCTAGCTTCTACATTAAGTGAAAAACACACACAAGCTGCAGTGTTTTTTCCGTAAAAAATTGTCTTGTGCAAAACCAGCCTGTTTACAAAAAGCACATGTACTTTTTGTAAAAAGGTATTTTTATACCAGCCTTTTTTGGGAGAAAATTGCTGGGTAATTTAAGCATGATTTAATCAAGTACAGTGTACAGTCACTCACCCTCTAATCTCCCTGTTTCTAGTTGATGTTCCTGGCCTATCTGTTTTTCCTGGTGTGGCTTGGAGTGACAGCATTCACCAGCCTGCCCGTTTTCATGTACTTCAATATCTGGTCCATGTGCCAGAATACCAGCTTGGTGGAGGGAGCTAACCTTTGTCTGGACTTGCGCCAATTTGGTACGTATCATGACAGACAAATAGCAGATGGAGAGATGGAAGAACTCATGTAGGTGAAGAGAGGAATGCCTGAAAAGGTACTTTTGTCAGTTGTTTATGCCATAATAACTACCAAGTAAGTTCACTTTCAGGACTAGTTTGTATGGTGCAATCCACTTTGATTTACTGATTTAGGTGTAGCTGTTATTTTACACACAATAATATCATAATTATGTTAGCTTGTTCAATTATTTAGTGTTTATGGACTAGTGGACTTATACTAATACTTGACTTATACTTATACTACTAGTAAGTTAATACTGCTGTATTAACTTACTATAACTGACCTTCATGTGGATTAATTGGATGAGCGCTTATTCAAAGGTTACTTTATTTATATTACTTGTGCCAAGTACTGACCATTTACTAGGGACTTTCAGAGTTCTTGATAATTAGCTCTCTTTTCTATCTGATATCAGGTGTATCCCAGTCTCTTGATATCTGCGCAGAGATCCGTCTGCCAGCTGTTCTTTGGCCAACCTCTTTTCCTTTTCCTTTGAAGGTTCCATGTCAGAGCTTGTCTGGTGATGTTTGGCACTGGTTTTTGTAGTTTGTGCCCGATCCAGCTCCATCTTCTTTTCCCAGTTTCATCTGCTGTTGGTAATTGTTGTGTTCTCATCCACAGTTGTTGCTGATCTTGTCTGGCCAGTGGATATTAAGAATTCCTCTTAGGCATTCGTTGTTAAAGGTTTACTGTATTGATTGTGGTCATCGTCATTCTCCAGGCCTCGACGCCCTAAAGCAACATTGATTTTATACTGGTGCTGAAGAGTCTTTTTCAGTTCATTGTTGTACAACTCAAGAGCACCAGCTGTTCTTGAGCTGTCAGAAGACTGTTCTTGCCTTGCCTATTCTTGCTTTGACATCTGCATCTGTACCTCTGTGTCAGTGATACTCCCCAAGAATGTAAAGGGCTCTACAGGTGCATGTCCAACAATTAGAATATCATGGAAAAGTAATTTTTTTTCCATAATTTAATTCAAAAAGTAAAACTTTCATATATTCTGGATTTATTATACAAACATTGAAATATTTCAAGCCTTTTTTGTTTTAATTTTAATGATTACAACATACAGTTCAAGAAAATCAAAAATTCAGTATCTTAGAATATTAGAATTTTAAATAAGACCAATCAAAAATTGGATTTAAAATACAGAAATGTCAGCCCTCTGAAAAGTATGTTCGTTTATGCACTCAATATATATTTAAGGGCTCTATGTTATGTCTAGCAAGCAATTCAGCTGCAACATCCTGCTGAATTGCTCGTTTAACCTCAAATCTTTTAGAAGTTTTTTGAGGGAGAGAGACGGAGCTATTACAGTCCAGACAAGCCAGCTAGCTAGCTAGCAAGCTATCAAAGCAACCAGGGCTTCCATAACAGCAGTGCCACAGGCTGATCGCCTCCATGCCATGCCACATTGATGCAATCATTTGTGTAAGAGGAGCCCCGACCAAGTATTGAGTCCATAAATTAACATACTTTTCAGAGCGTCAGCATTTCTGTATTATAAATCCTTTTTTTTTATTGGTCTTATGTAATATTCTAATATTTTTAGATACTGGATTTTTGATTTGCATGAACTGCAACCCGTAATAATCAAAATTAAAACAAAAAGGTTTGAAATATTTCACTTTATGTGTAATGAATCTAGAATAAATGAAGATTTCACTTTTTGAATTAAATTGCAGAAAAAAAAAATATTTTCCATGACATTCTAATTTTTTTAGATGCACCTTTACATCTTAGAGGCTGGTGTCTTCAAGTGTGATTGTTTTAACACTCGTTTCATTAATCCTCATGGTTCCCTAGTGGATATTGAGTCTGTCATGTGAGGAAGTAGCTGTGGTCTTATCCTGCATCTGATGGTGGCTGCTTTGACAGTAGTGCCAAGTTGTCTGCAACAGTTGAGTGGAAACATGAAACATATAGTGGTGAATTATGTACATGACATACATGAATTTAGCAGTCATGAAAGATAGGCTACAATAGGCTATATATACAATAGGCTATTCTTGTTTCAAAAAAATTTAAAGTTTGGAAATATTTACTTTTTTACAGCTGTAAGTGTGAATCTGAGGTTACAGTGAAAAGACTGCTCCCATAAAACAGCCTACTTGAATGCAGTGTCAACTTTTAAATTAATCTACATCTTGCCAATTGTCTGATATGCACTACCATAGGCCACTGATGAAACACATCACATTATGTTATAAATATGGACTCAAAGCAGATTGTTGTACAATTATCAAAATTTACCATTAGAGTACATCTCTACATCAAAATATTACTATTCACAGACATGAATTATGAATAAACACATGATTATATTCATGTATATACATTAACTTTACTCAAATCATTTTCTCTGCTGCTATTATTTGTAAAACTGTGAGACTGTTACTTGTGTAGCTCACTCAAACTTGAATACGACTGGAGTACAACCCTGCATCACGGAATGAAGAAAAGGCTCATATTTACTATGTATGGACAAACATGTCTTATACACTATATAACCAAAAGTATTCACTCAGCTATCAAAATCATTGAATTAAGGTGTTCCAATCACTTCCATGGCCACAGGTGTATAAAATCAAGCACCTAGGCATGCAGACTACTTCTACAAACATTTGTGAAAGAATGGGTCGCTCTCAGGAGCTCAGTGAATTCCAGCGTGGTACCGTGATAGGATGCCACCTGTGCAATTATTCTAGTCATGAAATTTCCTCACTACTAAATATTCCACAATCAACTGTTAGTGGTACTATAACAAAGTGGAAGCGATTGGGAATGACAGCAACTAAGCCACAGAGTGGTAGGCCACGTAAAATCACAGAGCGGAGTCAGTGGATGCTGAGGCGCATAGTGTGCAGAGGTCGCCAACTTTCTTATTAGCGACAGACCCCCAAACTTCATGTGCATAGAGAGCTTCATGGAATGGGTTTCCATGGCCGAGGTTGTAGTGAACTATTGTTTGAGAGCAGGGTCACACTGGATGTCAGTCAGTACAAGTAGCAGACTCAGGAGTGCCTTCTCGCTGTTGAATGAAAGGGAGAGGACAATAGCTCCTGTTCTTGTTGATTCTCAGCAATGTTAGAGAAACACTGGTTGAACTTGGTGTTAAGGTCTGTGAGAGAAGGTGTGTATCAGCTGGTGCGGCAGGGTAGATAGATAGATAGATAGATAGATAGATAGATACTTTATTCATCCCGCAGGAAATTCACAGTTTTTCAGCAGTATCCACAGATTACAGATTAAATAAAATAAAAAAAGATAAAAAAAAAAAAAGAATAAGATCTAAGTACAACAGAATAAGATCTGAGTACAACAGAATAAGATCTATAGTACAAGCCAGTGTGCAAAAAGCAATGTGCAACAACAAGAAACAGAAAAAAACGTGTGCATGGGTGTATAAAATGTGCATAGAGGTACGTCAATGTGCAAATTTAGAAGAAATATACAGTATACACATGATAAATAGCAGTAAGCAATATAAGCACTATAAACAAGGTAGCTGGTGGTGGGAAAAGTGTGAAACACTTGTTTGTCATTTGTCAGGAAAACAGGGTCACCGATCATGTTCAGCAATTTAGTCCATGGCAAGATCAGTCTTTCTTAACATCCTGACATCCAGTCGTGGTATCCATCATGGACACTATGGAAATTCCTCTACTATTTCAAACCTATCATTGATCCCTCGAATGAAAATAAGAAGCAAGGTGGTGTGTTTGATATCTGTGCTCTGCTTATTTAGTTGGATGACAATTTCAGGGCTTTTTAATTGGTTTCCTGCAATGACAGGTTTGTGGTATAGTTAGCATGCTTGGTTGAAAAATGTCTCTTGATATATTCCATGAATACATGACACTTTCTTGGCATATCAAACATGCTGCCTTTACCCACACTTGTGACAAAATATTTAGATGTCCACTCTCTAAAACGTGGGATTCAGAATCAACTTTTCCCCTTTTGAAGCCCTCATCCCAGCTTTGATTCTCTAATCACAACTGCTAACATTACTTGCAGTGAGGAGGAGGTGGGTGGTTGTTAGGGTGTTGCTATGATGTTCTTGATTGTTGTTAAGGAGTTGTTACATAGTTGCTATTGCAATCTGGTTGGTTGAAGGGGAATTGCAAGGTGGTTGCTATGGTGTTCTGGGTGGTTGCTAAGGCATTGCTAGGCAGTTTGCCAATGACACGTCTGTCACTGTCTGCCCAGAGACAGAAGTAATGTTCTGGAAAGTTCACAGCATGAGTGACAATGTTTGTTGTGAGATAATTTCCTCAAAGTAATGGTTAAACAAATGCTTGCTAATCAATGACAGGAAGTCCTATTGGGAAATAAAATGTAGGTGGGGGAGTGAAGTCACAGGTAGACACAGACCCAGATACACGTTTATGTAACTCAGTGTGGTGCTGCCATCTTGTGGTTCTCTTTTTTAACTGCATCATATCATCAGCTGAGACAGTCTTCAAACTGAAACTGTGTTTTCTCCCAAAGTACAACAGATGATATTTTACACACCAAAAAATGACACTGATGCTGACCTGTTTAAAACTGAAATAGAAAAATATTAATAATTTCATATTTAACCCTATAATAGTTCATCAAATGTTCTCAGACATGGCTCTTTTCTATAGAGACGTAATATTTCGTTGCCATGTTTATGATAACATGGATGATAATGTCTTTTTTTTAATTAATTTAATTTTACTTTTTACTGAGTTTCATATCCATGAACGTAAATTTGCTGGCAAGAAGTCAAAAAGCCATTTTTTTGTTGCATAAATCTTTTTTGTTCTATATTTTGTGTTAGAGTATTGTTGTTCCTTCTGATGTTGCAGACATTCATTTCATTGGCTGAAATGGTCTTCAAAGTCTGTCTCACTGAGTGTGTATTATGTGTTTGCTATGCAGCAGGCACATAATAATAAGTATGCAAAAGAATAAGATGTGTTGCCTTTTCAAGGCAAGCACATAATAAAAATTACTAGACTTTGCTAAAGTTTCTGAAGAAACTTCAAATTTGCTCACCTCCGTTGCCAGTCATGTGGCAATGTGGTAAACCGCCACCCCTATGCCGTTTGTAGGTTGTGGCTGCTTTTTAGTTATTTTGCTAAGTTGTTGCTGTTGTTAGGTGATTGGCAGGCAGTTACTGTGGTCTAGGTTGTCTTCAGGCAGTTGTTGTCATGTTTTGAGTGGCCGCTATGATGTCTGTGGTCAGTTGCTGTGGTGTTGTGGGTGGTTGCTTAGGCATTGCTAAGCAGTTGCTATCGTGTTACTGATAGTTGCTAAGGCATTTCTAGGTGGTTGCTTAGCAGTTACTATGGTGTTCTGGGTGGTTGCTACGGCCTTGCTAGGCAATTGCTATGGTGTTACTGATACTTGCCAAGGCATTGCTAGGTAGTTCCTATGATGTTCTGGGTGGTTGCTAGGGTTCTCTGAAGTGGTGTCCAGAATAACAATAAACTATAATTATAATAATAAAAATCATAATAATAAATAATAATAAAGGCAAGCACATAATAATTATGCAAGAGAATAAAATGTGTTGCCTTTTCAAGGCAAGCACATAACAAGTAGTTACTAAGAGCTTAGTATGGACTGTACACACAAAATTAACAGCCAGTATAAAAATAGCTGGTGCAACCTTACCCTGGTCACAGATGGATGAAGAGATGCTCAGAGGGATGTACACTGTATGCTAATGATGTGTTTCTAATTTGGCAGGAGTAGTGACCATTTCTGAGGAGAGGAAAGTGTGCACTGGATCTGAGAAGTTCTTCAAGATGTGTGAATCTAATGAGGTAAGGAAAAAAGGGAGTGAAGGAGGAGACAAGCATTAGTGAAGACTTGAGGGCTGGAGTTTCTTCGCTTTGTATTGGAAAGTTTGACTGTGTTTTGTGTCTTCGTAAAGTGTGGTTGTATCTGGTGATACTGGTAAATAAAAATGCAGTTAATTACAGTTAATGATAACACAGGCAAACCAGTGACAAAAGCAAAATTAAATACAATTTTTCAGAGCTGAAAGCTTTGTTTCCCCTGTGAGTCTCATCACAAACTGACTGTAAAGTGTGATTGTGTATGTTGCAGCTGGACCTCACCTTCCATTTGTTTGTGTGTGCACTAGCTGGGGCAGGAGCTGCAGTCATCGCCATGGTGAGAACCACGACTAATAACTGATTGGTCAGGGACGGGCACTCATTTATCAACTGTGTATGCGCACACATATGTACCTAAATCATGCCTAAAATCTTTTTCATGCAATGTGTAGTATTTATCAATTTTTGCTTATACTTGAGAATATGCGGAAGTTTAAGCAGAGCTCTGGCCATGCGTGTACACAGCACCTTGATGTAGAAAAGGAGAACTGCACAGTAAATACCATTCACAATGGAGACTATGGGGACTAACTTAGCAAACTGTAAAGAAAAATCCACTAAATGGGGAGGGGATAATGGATTAGCAAACTGTACCAAAAGGATGACTTTACATTAATAGTGTATTTATTTCTTACATGCACGCCATAGACTTCTAATATTTTTCAGTGAGTTATGCATTCATAATTCTATTACAGACAGTTGAATAATTGACAGTTTTGTTCATTATACAGTGGCAATTAAGCTGGGGATTTAGGCCACCTGTTACATTGTCTTTAAATCAAGCCATTTTTTTCGTTTTTCTTTTGGCAACGGCTTTCTGATGATGCAGAATTTACACTCAAGAAAGTGGACTGATGGCATTGTTTGACATACAAACTATAAATGTGTTAAAAATAAATATATATAGTGTGTCTGTGTATCGGAAATGATTTGATTTGCTTGCTGAATGTAAATCAGTAAAAACTTGGATCAGTTAAATGAATATCATTTGGTCCAACTAAAACAGGGTAATTCAAACCAACAACTGTGACACTGTTAGCTACTGTGCATGCTTAGCTCAAAACATGTTAAACGTGTCAAATGATTCAGACCTCAGCACCAGCCAGAGTCAAAACTGAGGACACATCCCATGTGTAATACTTGTCCATCTTTATGTAATCTTTTTGTAATTTCTACGTCATTTGTAGTAAATTGTATTTTTTTAATGACTCTAAAACGCCACACTGTATTGTCAGAGAAACCTGCAGTTATTTTAGTAAGAAAGTATTAAGTTACACTTGAAGATGGAGTCAATACTTCAGTTTGGTGTTGAAGAATAAGTTCAAAAGCAGTTAATCTTGCACAGCTTTTGTTTTCAATATTGACTGTTAACTGCCTCAGGAGCATATGAGAAATTGTTTTGTTTTTTTATGTAATGCATGTTTTGTTTGATAGCATTAAATAAAACCCAGTGTAATGTAAAAGTCTATACGTGTATGTTCAGCCAAAAACTAGCCAAATCCGGAATTCTTTCACATATGCTGTGTGTTCTGCTAATAGTGTGTAATACTCAAGTAAATCAGCAGCATGTGTACCAGAGTTTAATAAGAATATTTATTTACACCAAAATAGGGAGAGACCTTAACTTTTGGCTGAGCCCAAGACTAAACCCATGGCTTCATCATGGGCAAAAACAAATGTGGAAATCGATCAGGTGGAGTGGCTGTGGTAGAGCAAAGGGTTTGGAGAGGGTGGAGGAGGAAGGGAGAAGAAAACCTGAAAAACAGCAGCAAAATAAAAAAAAAAGAATGCACATCAACCATCACAAAGCATAGAAATCATAGCCTCTTTGTTTTTTGTTTGTTTATTTATTTTTATTTTTATTATTATTATTATTATTTATTTTTTTTTTTTGCTGCCAAACTTTGGTCAGAAATCCAAATTCAGCATCACTCCATGGCATTTCGTCTTTCAGAAACAGGGCAACATTTTTTAAAATACACTACTCACAAAAAGTTAGGGATATTCGGCTTTCGGGTGAAATTTCAGGATGAACCTAAAATGCATTATAACCTTTACAGGTGAACTTAATGTGACCTTCTGTAAACTTTTGAATGCACATGTCCAACTGTTCAATGTTTCAGTACTTTTTGCACAAGTTGCTGTTCTCTAACAAGGAGTTTAACGGCAAAATTCACAACAGGTGTTTGATCCATGAATCGACCAATAAATTTCCTGGTTCAATTAGAATTGGTATTTAAACAGTCCTCCTCATTATGCTGTTCACATTTTGACATCATGAGACCAAGACGACACCTAACAATTGATCAGCAGCACCTCGCCATTGCAAGGCTTCAAACAGGATGTTCTCAGACGGAAGTGGCCACTGAGCTTAGAGTGTCACAGAGTGTCATCAGCAGGTTGCAACAGAGATACAGAGAGACTGGAAGAGTCACAGAAAGGCATAGAAGTGGACGTCCTTTGGCCACATCCCACACTGATGACCGCTTCATTGTGAACAGTGCCCTGCGGAACCGGATGATGAATGCCACTCAACTCCAGGCACATTTAAGGGAGGTGAGAGGCACCCAAGTGTCACGTCAGACCATTCGAAACCGTTTACATCAGCATGGTCTGCGTGCTAGACGACCTGCAAGGGTACCTGACCACACCACCAGGCACAGGTATCATCGTCTTGCATGGGCCAGGGAGCATTTACGCTGGACGAGGGACCAGTGGGCCTCAGTGCTGTTCTCTGATGAAAGCCGATTCATGTTGAGCAGAAATGATGGCCACCAACAATGTTGGAGACGTCAAGGAGAGCCCTATGCATCAGCCACTGTTGTCACCAGACGAGCCTTTGGTGGTGGTGGTGTTACTGTGTGGGCAGGTGTGTCTTGTCAGTACAGAACTGCCCTACACTTTGTGAATGGTACAGTGACAAGCCCATACTACCTGAATAACATCATTAATCCAGTCATGTGCCCCTGCATGAACAACACAGGCCTAATTTCATCTTCATGGACCACAATGCTCCAGCTCATCGAGGTCGTATCATTAGGGAACGGTTGCTGGAGACTGGGTTACCTCAGATGGAGTGGCCTACACTTTCTCCAGACCTGAATCCCATAGAAAACCTATGGGATCGCCGTGTAGAGGCTGGAGCTCTGTACCCCAGAACCTCAATGTCCTGAGGGCCACCCTTCAAGAAGAGTGGGATGCCATGCCTCAGCAGACAATAAGTCGACTTGTGAACAGCATGAGACGTCGTTGTCAAGCTGTAATTGATGCTCAAGGGCACATGACAAGTTATTGAGACATTGACATTTTTTGTTGTGGTATACCCACCACTGTTGTTGGCTTTTGTTTCAAGAAATTGTTTGAGATGAGGAAATCACCAGTGCATGCTTCTACTTAAATGCCCTACTTTCATGATATAATATCACTGTAGCGTGAACTTTTTACATTTTCCGTAAATTTCACCCGAAAGCCAAATATCCCTAACTTTTTGTGAGTAGTGTATACACTATATTACCAAAAGTATTCGCTCACCTGCCTTTACTCATACTATGAACTGAAGTGCCATCCCATTCCTAACCCATAGAGTTCAATATGATGTCGGTCCACCTTTTGCAGCTATTACAGCTTCAACTCTTCTGGGAAGACTGTCCACAAGGTTGAGGAGAGTGTTTATAGGAATTTTTGACCATTCTTCCAAAAGCGCATTGGTGAGGTCACACACTGATGTTGGTCGAGAAGGCCTGGCTCTCAGTCTCCGCTCTAATTCATCCCAAAGGTGTTCTATCGGGTTCAGGTCAGGACTCTGTGCAGGCCAGTCAAGTTCATCCACACCAGACTCTGTCATCCATGTCTTTATGGACCTTGCTTTGTGCACTGGTGCACAGTCATGTTGGAAGAGGAAGGGGCCCGCTCCAAACTGTTCCCACAAGGTTGGGAGCATGGAATTGTCCAAAATGTTTTGGTATCCTGAAGCATTCAAAGTTCCTTTCACTGGAACTAAGGGGCCAAGCCCAGCTCCTGAAAAACAAGCCCACACCATAATTCCTCCTCCACCAAATTTCACAGTCGGCACAATGCAGTCTGAAATGTACCGTTCTCCTGGCAACCTCCAAACCCAGACTCGTCCATCAGATTGCCAGATGGAAAAGCGTGATTCATCACTCCAGAGAACGCGTCTCCACTGCTCTAGAGGCCAGTGGCAGCGTGCTTTACACCATTGCATCCGACGCTTTGCATTGCACTTGGTGATGTGTGGCTTGGCTGCAGCTGCTCGGCCATGGAAACCCATTCCATGAAGCTCTCTGCGTACTGTACTTGGGCTAATCTGAAGGTCACATGAAGTTTGTAGCTCTGTAGCAATTGACTCTGCAGAAAGTCGGCGACCTCTTTGCACTATGCGCTTCAGCATCCGCTGACCCCTCTCCGTCACTTTACGTGGCCTACCACTTCGTGGCTGAGTTGCTGTTGTTCCCAAAGGCTTCAATTTTGTTATAATAGAGCTGACAGTTGACTGTGGAATATTTAGGAGCGAGGAAATTTCACGACTGGATTTGTTGCACAGGTGGCATCCTATGACAGTTCCACGCTGGAATTCACTGAGCTCCTGAGAGCGGCCCATTCTTTCACAAATGTCTTGTTTCACAGTCTGCATGCCTGAGTGCTTGATTTTATACACCTGTGGCCAGGCCAAGTGATTAGGACACCTGATTCTGATCATTTGAATGGGTGAGCGAATACTTTTGGTAATATAGTGTATATAATTTCCCAGGGAGGTGAAATGAACTCAGAAAATGAATGCAGAAAATGTTGAGGACCACTATGCTTTATCTGAGGATGATGTACAAGGCATCCACCAATCAAAGGTAGTCATCACACTATTAATAAAGTGACAGGACAGGCTTTAGTCATCTCCTCCTCCAGCATCGCTGGGTGATGGCAGATAAGATCATTTTCTTCTGAGGGAATTGCCAGCGGAGACATCTGGCAGAGCTTTTTGTTCACGGCACTGGTGTAAGAAAGAGAGGTAATTTCTCCAAACATGCCACCCCACTCAACCCAGGCAACCATTTCAGGTCCCAATGGTGTCCTTGGCTCGTTTTTCCCTGCAGCAATGGTAGCTGTCCCCAATAATGGAGATTTTGGGGGGGGTGCAACAGTGGCTTATGTGGTACTGTGTCTCTCTACTGTCATCATCAAATACAGAAGAAATGCCAGATAAAAAAAAAAAAAATCTTTAAAAAGCAGATTTTGGATCCTATTGATTGTAAAACAAAAAGAAAACATCATCTTTCTATGAAACTTTGTGCTAGTGTGTTTTTTTTTTCATATTTCATTTTTATTTTTCCAGATTTTACCATGCTGTGTAGTGCTCTAAGTGTATAATGAATGTAACTTAATGTTCAAAATGGCTTCATATTATTCTCAAATGAAAAATAGGTCTTATGCTGAAATCACATTAGGCAAGGGTGATGTCATTTCTTTGTTTGTCTAAAATGAGAACAATAATTTTGTAAGTTGTCGTATTTACCTTAAGTTAACAAGCCTTCAGCCATAGCATCAAAAGCAGCTGCAAAGACTATCAACACTGGAGCAGCCAGGCTACATCAATATGGCCTAAGAGCTCACTTTAGGCCCGTCAGCTCCAGATGGCTGTGGATTTTCTGTGCTGGTCCAGCTTCTGCTGCCATGACTTTCCTTATCACATTCACAAACTAAACGATTTAAAAGGATTTTTTTTTGGCCCGGTTACAAGTATAGGGGAAACCCTAAAATTGGCTGCAATAATATCTAATTCATGAGCAAGGACCACACCAACAACAAGATACGTTTGAACAATTTATTTCGAAGTGAATTGTGAACTTGATGGTAGATCTTGTAGTTCGGCTGCGTGTGGGGAAGCTTCTTAGGGAATCCACCGTAGCTCCTGGGCACAACAAACCCCTCAGGACCTTATGAGGACAGGAGAGGAGAAGGAAGAGAAAACAGCGTGGGAGGGACGGGCGCAGAATACGAGAGTGACAGAGGAGGAAAGGGTTAGGAGAACTTAAGCGATGCCGAAAGAGGTATGGTTGTGGTTTGGTCCTGCTCCTGAAACTGCACTAGATAGCTTCAATTCACGAGCAAGGACCACACCAACAACAAGATACATTTGAACGATTTATTTCGAAGTGAATTGTGAACTTGATTGTAGATCTTGTAATTAGGCTGCGTGTGGGGAAGCTTCTTATAGCCCTTTTCCACCAAAAAGAACCTGGTGCTAGTTCGGTGCTGGTGCTAGAGCCAGTGCTTAACTGGCTCCAACAAAGAACCGGTTTGCTTTTCCATTGTCCAAGAGCCAAGCGGTTGGTTCTTTCTCTGGCCCCTGTTTAGCCCCTGCTTGAAGTTGGTGCTTGCCTGGAGCCGATTTGGAACCAGTTTGGCCGGTGCTTGGGCAGTGGAAAAACAAGGAACCGGTGCTAAGTCAAGCACTGGCTCCAAACCAGCCCTGCAACCGCTTTGGTGGAAAAGGGGTATTAGGGAATCCACTGTAGCTCCCAGGCATGACGAACCCCCTCAGGACCTTGCAAGAATGGGAAAGGAGAAGGAAGAGAAAACAGGGTGAGAGGGAGGGGCGCAGAATACGAGAGTGACAGAGGAGGAAACGTTGTGAGGCCGGAGTTGTTGCCTTGATGGCAGGGAATTTGAGATGTCTTCGGGGGCGATGGAGTGGGAGAGTGGTGGCGGTGCCTACGATGGCCTGATCTTATTTGCTTCGGCCTCTCTTCGCTGGAGGAGGAAGGCTTAGGAATGTGGAGGAATCGTCCGATGATGATGATGGACTGATTCAGGCCTGATCGTCCTGAACCCAGTCAAACAAGTCGTCATCCGAAAGAGTGAGAAACCAAGTCCATGCTGGAGTGAGGTGAGTGGCTGCTGAGTAAAGGTTGTAAGGTTAAGTTAAGGCGCAGACTGCTTTGAGTTTAGGGCACGAAGTTGCCAGGTCTCGGTTCTCGCGCAGAATACGAGAGTGACAGAGGAGGAAAAGGTTAGGAGAACTTAAGCGATGCCGGAAGAGGCGTGGTTGTGGTGTGGTCCTGCTCCTGAAAATATGCTAGATAGCTTCAGTAGTCATATGTAACAGTCATTCAACACACTTCCACTCAACAAGTCAGAGATACATTGTGGATATTCCACAATGTATATGTATCATATACATATGCATTCACTCACCTTGAGAAAAGCAACACCTACACCAGAATGCTGTTTGTTGATTTCAGCTCAGCTTTCAACACAATCTCCCCCATGAAGCTGATTGGAAAACTGAACACCGGGAATCAATACTACCCTCTGCAACTGGATACTGGACTTCCTCACAAACAGACCCCAGTCAGTTCGGACTGGCAGTCTCTCCTCCTCCACTCTAGTGCTCAACACCGGAGCGCCCCAGGGCTGTGTGCTCATCCCCCTCCTGTTCACGCCGTACACCCACGACTGCAACCACCGACATGGAGAGAACTCTATTGTGAAGTTCGCAGATGACACCACCATCATCGGCCGGATTTCCAACAATGATGAGTTTTCATATCGGGAGGAAATCAACCATCTTGCAGAATGGTGCACAGAAAACAACCTACTGCTCAACGTCAGCAAAACCAAAGAGCTGATAGTTGATTTTAGAAAGAAGGAGGCAAGGACACACAACCCTGTCTACATCAATGGAGATGAGGTGGAGCAAGTGAGCAGTTTCAAGTTCCTGGGAATCAACATAACAGAGAACCTGTCATGGACTTCACATATCTCTGCCCTGGTTAAAAAAGCTCAGAAACGGCTGTATTTCTTAAGGAAACTTAAGAAAGCAAAATTCCCACGCAAGTTCTTGTCAACCTGACTGGAAACATCACAAACTGGCATGGGATGTGCACGGCCCAGGACAGGAAGACTCTGCAATGAGTGATTAAAACTGCCCAAAACATCATTGGTACCCATCTACCAAGCATCAGTGATATTGGGGAGGTGAGGTGCCTGCGCAGAGCCAAAAGGATCCTAAAAGACAACACCCACCCCAGCCACCACCTGTTCACCCTGCTGCCATCAGGCAAATGATACAGGAGTATCCACTGCCATACCACCAGACTACAGAGCAGCTTCTTCCCTCAGGCTGTGAGACTACTAAATGCACCATCTGCACTCCTCCATATTTAATAATTTTATTTTTTATACAATCAATTAATCAATCAAGAGGGAACCACATTTTAATTTCATTATACAACCTGTTGTATAATGACCAATAAACTTCCTTGTATCCTTGTATCCTTGTATTATACAATTAATGTTGGACACTGCTGACCTTTCTTTAAAGTGACAGTTAACCTTTCAACTTTTGACCCATAAAACATCTTTACCCTAAGACTGTGGGTCATTCAGATTATTTTTAACCACCAAGGTCCATGTCAAAGGCATGGAATCCATGTAGTTGGAATTTTCTGAAATTCTGGGAAAATTCTGATGTTTTTGTACGTTTTGGCAGAACACGTACCCACTCAGCAGTCGGCCTTCAGCAGGACGGAGGGTGGAGATGGACTTGACTGTGCTGAGTAGTGCAAGGCATTATGGTCATTTGGGTGTTTATGATTCTGCTACCCTGAAACCCGGAAGAATGGCCAAAATCTTACAAACTAATACAATAAGATTTTCCCCACAGTGTTTAAAAATTTATTGTAAAGTCACATAAATTAAATGTGAGGTTACAAAGCCATGGGGTTATGCTGCACTTTAGCCTCCAAGTACTACTCTACAATTTCTGTTCACTATCCTCTTCCTGCCCCTCTCTCCTCCTCTCTCAGGTCCATTTCCTGATGGCATTAGCTGCTAACTGGGGCTATCTGAAGGATGCAAGCCGGATGCAGAAGTATGAAGACATCAAGTCTAAGGAGGAGCAGGAGCTGCATGACATACACTCTACACGCTCCAAAGAACGCCTCAATGCCTACACATAAACATGCAACCCACAAAACTACACGTACATACTGTCTGGACAGAAACATACATACATCAGTTGATACACAGACACTCAAACTCACATAACCTGATTACCCCAGTGACATTAGAAGACAGAAATAGGTTGACACGTACATCCTATACAGACACACATCATGAGCTGAAAGGAATCTAAAATTTTAGTTGATTGTTCCTTTTGTCCACTTACCTGTTAGTAATAAAAACACTGACAACAAAATTATCCATATGTCCCTGGTTGATCAGGGTCTCTGATGTTCACTGCAAAAACTTTAGAATACACGACAATGTGTTGAAATGTAAGAGTAGTTTTCTGCAATAGTTTACACAAAATCTCTCACGTTTAAAACACCATTCCACCAGAACCCAGAAATGTGTCTAATCTTGCTCCACCCTGACCTCTGAAAAACTGTGTTTAGAATATAAAATGGCTTGGTTTGCACTGTCTAAAGTTTGAAAGAATGAATGAATGTATATCAAAGCCTCGGTATTATAAATCTAGTTGTCACTATTGGCATACTTGGCATAGTGTGAGCTTAAGTGTTAGCATGTAGCACTGGAGGCACTCATCAGCTGTGGACATATGGAAGATTTTGGTGTCTTATGTTCTTGTCACTTCTTGGGACAGTTGACCAATGGGACAGTCTTCCAATAACACACTTTATGTAGCTTTCCATTGACTGTCAGATTTTCCAACTTTTCCAACAACTTGGAACTTGAGCGTAGTGTTCCTTGCATCTGACATGGATACCAAGACAAGAAAACACTGATCAGTCCAGAGACAGAAAGTGACAAGATCTAGAGCTATGGAGAGCCATGACAGTAGCTAACATTAGCAAGGATAGCTCGTCATCTTCCCTGCTAGTGCCAGTACTGTTCATCCAATTCAAACATGCTGTTATAAATCTATAACATCTAAAATAAAGACTACAGAGAACACAAGATGAAGTTGAATGTGTTTTCATATAAAATCTAATCAGAGTTTGTTTATTGTTGACCGTCATGTATGGATCATCTGGAGTTCTGAATGATGATCCTTTGTACTTTTTCATGTAGGAAGTTGGATTTATCCTAGTTCTCAGTTCAATGGAAAGCCTGCATGGTTACACATAGGTCACACACAATCCTCACACACACACACACACACACACACACACACACACACACACACAAACACATATAGATGTGACTGAATTGTTGGTGTTGTGTGGACAATGTTGTGTGGTGGGGTCATGCTGTTTGTGTCATTTCACCACATTATAATGATTGATGTTACAAGGAAATATATATCCCCCAGGGAAATTTGTATTCCTTTAGGCCTGGTTCCACTGAAGAAGTTCCTGGTACTATTTGGGGGGCAGGAACTACTACAGGAATGTCCTCGCTCAGCCGTCTCAACTGCCATGTCTCCACTGAGAGGGCGGAGTAGAAGGAAGGCTCCTGTAAAGTTACTGGGCTCTGGATATGACGTAATCATTGCGCGACCATTTTGACTGGGGTGATGCAGTCGCTTTCTGTTGACATCACATCCTGCCTTGAGTATCCAGTCAGCACCAAGTAAACCCCAAGCCCCACCCAGGAGTTTTTCAGGGCCATTCTGCGTACCTACTCCGAGGCAGGGACTTGTTTAAAAAAAAAAAAACAAAAACAGCACATTTCAGCAGCACAAAGTATTCCTAAAGTGTGTCATCAGTCTCTTCAATCATTTTTTTCACTGTGGTAATTTGCCACATTTTTTATTATTATTGTTTATATGTAGTTAATTTGCATTGGGGGACTTTTAAGGGGAAGGGGTAATGTGACATGGCACTTGTGAGGTCATTTTGAGTGTTATCACTAAAAATTTTTTGCTTTTCACATGTCATTTACTCCCTGTAGACTTCCTTTGTGAAGAGATGGCATGTCATTTAACACCATAGTGCATATCTGTTACATGATCCTAAAGTTAACGATATTTAACCTTCATTATGTTTTGCTTTGACTACAGGTAGTTATAGCTTGCTTCCATAAACGTTAGCCGTCACAAATACTTGGTTAAGGTTAGTATATGGTCATGGGTTTAAAATACTTTGTTGTCAGAGGAATCAAATTCCGGTCTCTTGCATTGTAGCAGCCAATGATGTATTAACTACACTTACTGTGGAGCTGAAAATTGTGATGTGATGTGAACGACTATTGTAATGTCCCAATGATGTTATTGATTCGTAGCAATTACAGATAAAAAACGAATAAAAGTATTCCCACCACTTGGCCCTTACACTATGGTTGACAAAACACTTAACTGTGTCAACTGGGATTTTTATTAATTGGTTGGTGAGTCCAGTTATGACATTATTGACTTGTGCTACACCAAGAACAGAAAATTGATCACGTTATTGGCAGTTGTTACATTAATGGTAGTAATTACAGTTTTGGCCGTTACATGCATGGAAGTCCTGTCTTTCTGTGTCCAGCCCAAACACCTCATCCTTGGACTTTTTTGCTCTTTATGCTACGTCACCCGAACACACCAGCTCTTCACAAAAGATGTCAATGAGGACTAAGCAGTGCTTAATGACCAAAAAAAAAAAAAAAAAAATGCATAGTGAAAACACATGAAATGACTTAACAAATTGGTGTGATATTCATACACCATTTGGTGATACCAGGCAGAGGGCACTTCACATTTTTTGTGTAAGCATTCTACAGTTTCGTAGTGGTTCTGCACATGTGCACGCATGCACGCACACACACACACACACGCACGCACGCACGCGCGCACGCACACACTCACTCACTCACTCACACCAGTCGTCTCACTGGATTTTAAAATACCTGTTTTCCTATTCCCTCTTGTTGCTTTGTTTTGGATTTTTTGTGGGGTTCTAAGGTTAAATATGGTTTGCACTTCAATCTTATATGAATCAAATAATTTTTATTATATTTTATGAAAAATATATTATCAAAATACTGATACTAACGATTAACTTATCAATGGTGGCATTTACAGATAGATTATAGATGTAAATTATGTTCATATTTTTACAAACAAACAAATTTCTGGAACAAAATCTACAAAATGGCATGTGGTAGAAGATGTTGGATTTTGTATTTAAAAGTTAAAATTAGATATTTCATCTACCTCCTAGTTGTAATTTAGGACAGTAACGGCACTTACATTGCTCAAATTACTGTTTATTACTGTATTTTATGTTTTGTGTATTTATTTATGTATGTATTTATTTATTTATTTATATTTATTTTATTTCCCCTCCTTTTATTGACATCAGGAAATATTTGGTAACTTCTTCACTTCCTTTATCACTTCACATCAGAGCAGCATTAGCCACCACAGAGCTGTAAGTAGATTGCTTGAGTTTGCTCTTTTGTTTTCTTCATTGAACATGTGTGCATACTGGAGGACAAAAATAACAACTTTCTCCAATATTCAGCAACACATCATCAAACTCTGGTAAATACACTTTGTTCAACAGTTTCAGTCCATTAAGTAATTTTTAAGAATGTTACCTGAAGTCCACCTAACTGTTAATGGTTATTATTTGGAGCAACCAGCCAGTATCCGGCATTCAGTAATAGTGATGAAGGAAGGTAGATGAAGGGAGGAAGATACCACCAATACTGTCCTACCTAGTTGGTAAGTGAAATAATATCACATTTTCCAAAATGGATGTACTACTCCTTTAGGTTTAATTGCATTTTACGCTTTATGTTGACTCATCTTATAGTTGTGATGAAACGTATCAATCATTATCTATCTACCACTAGAGATGTGTTGATGTTTATGATGACAGTGATAGTGATGATTTTACGATATTATGTCATATGGTTTGATTTGATGAGACTACACACATAAAAGCACACACATCCACATACATTCACATGCACAGTCCCTCCACAAATACAATCATCTTGAGCCATAAGTCTTTTCTCTCTTTGCCAATAACATGGTATTTTAATCTTTTAAATTTTTTAATTGTAAAATAATCATTTAAAGTAGAAAAACAGTTAAATGTTCATTCTGTGGGCAGTATTCAGCACTGTAGCTATGTAACTCTGTACAAAGATATTATACATATATGTGAAACATAAGGTGAGCAGTCGAGAAGAGGATTGGTTACAGAGTTTGGGAGGAAGTAGAAGTAATTTGGGAAGTAGTGCAGTCCCAGGCATTGCATGTCCCAGGCATTGCTACCAAAAAAGGGTTGCATTTACACAGACTCAAAAGATGTTTATTTCCTTGTGGCACAGATCTGAAGGTATAGTGGCTGTCCAAATGAGAGGAAAAATCAGACTCCATTTGACCTTTTCTTCTCTAAACATAAAAAAGAAAAACAAATCTGTGCCACAAAGACTACGCTCAGACCCCTGGCATCTGGTATGTAAGTCAAACTTTGTCTCTATACACAGTATGGTACTGTTTAACCAGACCTGGCAGCCCTGACATCAGTGCATATCTAAAGCTTCTGACAATAGAATTATGTGACCACATAATCATGTTAAATATAAAAACTGATCACAAGTCTGCACCAAAGCTTGATCTAATTGGTGTTTTCCCATGTGAAGAGCCATAAAACATAAAAACGGGGTCAGAAAGAATTAGAGATAAATTAAGGACATAAGGAAGTTTATTGTCATTGTGGTTACGCAATGAAATTCAGTTGGCACTCTCTCAGCAGCAATTAAAAAAACAAGTCAAAACAAGACAAGACAAGATAGCAAAACAAGACAGACAGGATAAAAAACAAACAAACAAATAAAAAAAACAGACAAGACGGGGTAAAAGCAGAGGTTATAAATCAATCATGGCTAAAATTGTAAAAACAAACAAACAAACAAAAAAAGTACTATACATAATAAATAAATAAGTCAGCAGCAGTGGTAAGTAAAGTGCATGAGACTTAAGTTCATTGCACATGTGCTCGCATCAGCTCAGGTCAGAAAATCTTTGGCTGGATAAAATCTGGCAACCTGTTACTCCAGTCATAGTTTTAGCTAGTAGTAGATAACAGTGGATAGAATATGATTCAAACCCATGCTCAAATCATATTTCAATTTTCAAGGCCTAAGAAGGGCTGTAATTTGAGAAGTAACCTGTGAGGCTTAGTTATGTTACATTGTGTGCGGAAGAATGCATACCCAAGTACATGCATGTAAATTGACTCCTGTAGGTTCAGTCTGAGGTTATACATATTTTTCCCACAGCGGAAACAAAGGCTGTGTTATGCTGGAGATTTTTTTTGGAAAAAAAAAAAAAGAAAAGAAAACGTTACTGCAGAGAAATGTGTGCTTTACATACTTTATGCTCTGTTGCCACCAAAAAGAGTTTAGCCACAGAGATGGTACAAATTAATTCCCGCCAGTTTCTCTTCAAAATCTGCCCCCGCTGCCATTTGTTTAAACAGCACCATACAAGATGACATCTTCCTCTTCGATGGAAGCTGCTGTTCACCGGCAATTTTTATTTAGCACACCAACCAGAAACTAGTGACATTATAATAGATGTTTGCGTTGTATTGCAAATTTTCAGCTCCACATTTGCTGTGCAAGAACACAAAAAACAGTTCTTGCATCACCCTTCTTTGCCAGACTATGTAACAGGCCTTACAATATACTAAGATAAATCCCACATTGACAGATGAAGGCGCTTGACTAAATCTAACTTACAAAACATCCAGTGGCTGTTTAAACAAGAACAAGAATTCTGATTTTACATTAATGTTGTCCAAATTTGGTCTAGCATGGGAGAAATCAATCTCCAAACAGTTTGTCCCCAATCAGAGAACCTTGACAAAACCACATCTGTGCCGGAAAGTTAACATCAGATTTTTTTTTGGTTTTTTTTGGTTTTTGCTGTGTAAATGCAGCTGAATATATCATTTAAAGGAAAAAAGTAGTAAGAGGGTTAATAAAGGGGCACTTCTCCAGACCTGTGACGTTTGGCAGCATTGCCTAAGTACGGTCAGTATTGAGGGTCTAGTTTTGCAGTAACAGTATTTTATCATTTTTTTTGCCTGACAATGGACATGTCATGTCAGTGTTATTATCTCAGATTAAAAAAAAAAAAAAAAAAAAAAAGTTTTTGTGCACTTATTGACCCATTGTGAACTCTCTTATTCTTGGTGTGTAAATGCATTGGGATCCCCAGTGTGGGACCTGTGTATAGTCCTGCAGCACTGGTGATAAAATGGAGAAAAAATAATGATGATAATGAATGAATTAACAATAATGATAAATACTTGTATATGTAGGTATAAGAGCCAGTTAAACTCGTTGTACTTTGTGGCATGGTTATGCATTCAATGGTCATAATTTTACACTGGCATTGTTCTGCTGTTTTGTTCCTGTCTATTTTTTCAGTGTGCAGTATTGCAGTTCCTGTTGCTAACAGTGTTGCTAAGCTGGCTAGCTTGCTAAGTTGTATACCACCAGAGCAGTATATTATAGTTGTTTGGTGAATCTAAAAGTAAACAACAAGTCATACCCACAAACAATTTCTGGCTGACAAGTGCATGAATTTGTGATTGTAGATCTTAAGAAGTAGCAAAATTTTTCTTTATTGTTTATTTTAATGAAACTGATTTGCAGATGTGGTGTAATGTATTGCTCTGGACACCCATTATCCTGTGCCCAACACCGCTAACATCTCGCTCCTCTCTTGGACATTTAGGATTGCTGGATGAAATTCAACCTGTTTGGGTTTGGGTTTGGCTGTAGGAGTTGACACTGTATTTTTATCAGGGTATGTTTGTTGAATTTAGCCCAAGTGTTCAATTTCCACAGGATTCTGTTCCTGTGGAAATGAAGCCAGAGAGAGGATGTGGGCTTTTTGTTTTATTCTGTTAAAGTTGATTGTGTCTTGCAACTCATTTAGTCTTGATGAATTTCTTGTTGTGAAAATGAGTATCCGTATTGACCTGTATTAATCCTGCGTCCTCACTGTCTACCCACTGACCAGGGCAGAACATGGATTAGCCACATCATTCCATAATCCCCACTAGAGGCATTAACGACAAGGTTTAGAATACTGACCACATATTAGAAAAAGTTTGTATTAAAATGACATAAAATCTGATTGAGACAGATTTGATCCATCCTTGTGTAATTAGATGAAATCATACATTTTTCTGTGTTTATACAGCTATGTAAAAAAAAAAAAAAAAAAAAAAAAAAAAAAATCAACTGTGTATTACACAGAATGGAAAATAAGATTCCTTGTGCCTACATAAATTCAGCTCTCATACCATTACCATTAGCTGACCTGCAGATCTAAAAGCTGATGTCAGTGGATGACCTTAAACTGACCATCATCAAGTCAAATCCATGCATTATGTCAGGGGAGAGGTTGGACATTTTGGACGTAGGGAGTAGTTTTTCTCTCTTCATAGTACTCTGGACTTTTTGTACTTCACTCTGGTTGCTTAGTAGCAGGCTGTATCTGAATCACTCCTCAGTTTTTATACATATCTCTGCCAACAGCTTGGGCTGACAGTGGCATTTTTTCCATTTGTAAAAACATGAACTTGCTTGCTTATATAAATAAAATGAAATAAAATACATGTGTACTTTTTAAATTAATGAGGGACTATACTGAGTCTTCATCTTCATTTCATGCTATAGCATACTACATATGGTTTTATGACTGCTGGGGCTTTGCAGCTACATCCTATCAGCTATGGTTGACTTTAGTAATCTTAGGGTTCCATAGGGACAAAGTGGCTCTGTATTTCTTACTGTACTGGTACAGAATGTTTCTGCTTCCTCTGGTTGGGGTGCAAATACAGTGGTAATGGTCATCTCATGTGATGAAAAACAAGTATGAGTCTGCTGTCTTTTTGGCCTCTTCCAGCCATTTATTGTCTTGTCACTGTGCACTGATTTATTTATTGGTTTATTTTTCAGGGACAATACACACCAAGCAACAGTTTAACTGTAACTGAGTCAGAGTTAGCCGGAGAGGCTATTTTCTTCTGCTTTCCCTGGCCAGAACTTTTAAAGGCAGCCTAAAATTACAAAAATTAAAATGCATGTTTTACAGGCATTAAAAACTACATAAGTAACTCAAGAGCTACAATAAGAGCTACAATAACACAAAGATATGCAAACAATAACAGACTATAGCAGAGCAAACACACCAACAATAAAAGCGCATATATCACCCTAGAACACACACAGTAGCACACCATAGACCATATATGGACAGTAACATGCAAAACAACAAAAAACAGAAGCACATGTTAGAGACAAGCAAGCAGGACAAAACAGTTGTTAAAACCCTGGCAGAAGCAACAGTTCCAACAGTAATACACACACAGAAAGCTATATTTTAGAATGGTAAGTCAAAATGATCACAAATTAAAAAAAAAAAAAAAAAGTAAAACATAAAAATAGCTACACTAGTTAGCAAGTTGTACAGTTGCAATTTTTGTTGTACATTAGCCACAGGTTCTGGTTAACTGCGTGAACATTATCTCACGCTACATTCAACACAAATTAACCCAGTTCACAAGACAGGGATCACCATTCAAGTATTAGCATAAACAGTAAATTACATATCATGTTCTAAGCATTATAAATTAACTACTGCTGGTTAGTACTGGTGAGCCTACCACAGGGACATGTTACTGCAGACTGAAGGAAAATGCTGGGGTGCACTAGACCAAAGAATGCAGGGACTCCACAGGTGCTAAATATATCAAACAAACTGTCCTTGTGGAGGCATTCAATGAATGTGACGATATGCATTTGTACCAATAATGAATTCAGCTTGGCACAGTGACAGTTTCGTGCCAAAAGGCTTGGCCGAGGTGCGCTCAAAGCTTGCAATCTGAAACCATGTCTACTTTCAGCACAGACTGAGCACAGCTGGTGTAGTGGGAGTTTGGCTGACCGGCGCACAGTGCGCACATGTCACCAGAACCTCACAGGCAGGTGTCCAGAATGTCAGGCACATTAACAATGCTATAAATACCCACAAAAACCACTATTCAATGCTACTATCTCAATCAGCACATAAATTTATCTCCATATCGACTGTCCCGTCACAACTGATGTCAGATCAAAGGAGATTGACACCGTTTGGCAGTGTAATGGAAACCCAACCTGATCACCTGTCAGTCAAACAATGTGTCCAGTACGGTGATGTCTTTTTTCCAGTCATGGTGTCGGTCGCTGCTCTTGTTTACTACCTAGTTCTTCTTCCATATATATAAATATTCCACACCAATCGAAAATGTAAAATGCATCAGTTCCTTGCCAGACACTGGGCATGTAGAACAGCGAATGTAAAAGCTTCCACGAACCGGATTTTGTTTTAGTCTTTGTGTTTTGTTGCATCAGTAAGTGATGGAGTCAAAAGTTGCAAAACAAACATGCATTTATATGAAGGTGGAAAGGATTATCCTTTGAGGTAAAAACATTAAAAACATTAAAAACGGGGGATTCACAGTTACATTTATATTTGCTCGTAAAATTCAATAACTTTAACAGACGGTGAGAGAGCTGGAAAAAGAGAGATGCGAGGCAGGTAGGTAATGGAAAGACAGGGGACTGAGGAAGACAAATGGATAGATGGATAGAAAAGGATAGATACATGGATGGATGGATGGGTGGATAGATGGATGGCAGGTAGCTCCAGCAACATTCCAGCAGCCAAGACTGGCCTCATTGTCCTGAGTGTGTGTTGCTGCTGTTCTCTTTCACCATGTTAATTGTGTAAACTCATTACGCCTTCGCACAGAGCATTTTAAAGGCGAGGACAGGGGCTCATTTGATTGGTTTAAAGTGAATCGGCTGTGTCAAACCCACTCCACGCCTCCTCTCCTCCCTTCCGCCGGTAGGAGGGACGGTGGAGTACTTGCGCCAGCGCGCACAGCGTGCCAAACTTGCAAAATCCACCTGGCCACACCCAGTTGGCGAAGTGCAGGTGCGCTGCACCTCCGCCTCGCCCGGTCTGTGAAACTAGAGCCCTATAAGTTAAAAAGAGCAAAAACCAAGAACATCATAGTATAAAAATCCAGAATAGTGAGCAGATTTACAGCATGACAGAGAAAGAGAGAGGGAGAGAGTGAGAGTGAGAGTGAGAGAGAGAGAGAGAGAGAGAGAGAGAGAGAGAGAGAGAGAGAGAGAAAAACAATAACACAACAAAATATATAACACTTCAGAGGTGAAGGTACAAACAGTGGCCAAATCAAAAACTACTTGTGGTAAGCTACAGATCTTTTTTTGAAAAGGTAGGTTTTAAAAAAATTCTAAAAAAAAAAAAAAAAAAAAAAGATGATGTGCAGTTTTAGCTGCTTAAGTTTCTGTCAGATGCCACACTGGCTTTGTATTTGTATTTGGGTGGGTATGGGTGGGAGTGGGTGTTGTTGTGGTTAGGGTTAGGGTTAGAGTTAGAGTGACAGAGTGACTGATTATCTTATATTTTTGTGCCATACACACGTGGGTGTGTAAGACACCAACAACACAGCTGCAGAGTTCAAAACATTTCTGAATGTTTCATTTAATTTGAAGAACTACAGAGTATAATACAGCTTGCCTTCTCTCCCAAGTTTGGGAAATAAAATTGGCTACAAAAAAGGGTCCATTCCTGAAGCACAACTCATGTTTTTCATTATCATGCAGCCAAAAGAAATCAGCATAAATGTCCATGGCCAGCATAAATGTGGGAAAGTACAGTTTGAATATACTGAAGTTTACTGATGACATTTGATGGGAGACCAAAAGGGAATGCATTACAGTAATGAAGCCTGGAGTTGACAAAAGCATGAACTCACTTTTCAGCATTGGACAGTGACAAAAGTGGTCTGATATTTAAAAATATTGCAGAGGTGGGAGGAAAAGGAAATTTTGGTTATGTTTTTGATGTGTTTCAAATGAAAGCTGACTGTCAAATGTGACACCAAGATTATCAACCAGAGAGGAAGGAGATACTGTACAGGAATCCTGCAAATGGGTACTGTAGGTTTATAAGTTATTTGTTTTATAGATAGATGAGCCAGTGCCAATCAAAATATCCTCTGTCTCTGAACAGCTTGGTTTCAGAAAATTGTGCTACATTCATATTTTGATATCAAACAAGCAATGTCAAGTCATATCAGGTTTAGTGAATATGTATATTTGGGTGTCATAATTTTGAGATCGAGTGAGCAAGTGGTGGTCCTTGGTTGTGACCTTTGTTGTGATACATTGTGGAAAACATACGTGGGGTGTGGTTGCACCTGGGCCTGGGCTATCAGTTAGTAGAACAATGTTCAACAATGCAGTACAATTAAGGTTCACATAATTACGGGTTAAGGTTTGGATTATTGTGCCTCAGCATGGTTAAAAACAGGTCGCATCTACCAACCACTGGTTTAATGAAAAGTGACACAAAAATCAAACACACCCGAATTATTACATGTCTAACAGCTGCATGCTGGGTCCAGCTAACATACTAAATGCTCCAAGTGCACCCTCCAGTGGTGACTTCCGTGTTAGGGCCTACTCACATTAGGCCCAGTTGCTCCGTATCGTGCTGAAGCACAAATGCCCCCTGTTGGCGGAGTAAGGCTATACAGCGGCACTGCATTGTGAACCCAGACAGTGAAATAGAAAACACCAAACTTAAACAGAGGATACTTGAAATAAAAAACGGGTGATTCTGTGCTATATAAATAAATAAAATTGAATTGAATTGAAAAAAAAAAAAAAAAAATCAATTAGTGTCCATCAATCAATCCAACACATAACATTAGGTTTGCCCATTCATAAATACAAAATAAACAACAAAGAATTAATAATTGAGAGCATCATCTCAACACCCCCACTTGCTCTCACATTATTACATTAAATCAAAAATGGCACTTTTTTTTCTCAGTTAATCTCCAAACATAAACTTAGCAAACTTAATCAACTTAAACTTGGTTGCAGGTTTGGTCATTACATCTGCTATCATCTGGTCAGTTGGACAATACTCTAAAAGTACTTTCCCATCATTCACAGTAGATCTTATGAAGTGGTACTTTATGTCCACATGTTTACACCTCTGTTCTGGACACAGGGTTCTTGGCTAAGGCAATTGTACCTTGGTTGTCCTCATACAACTTTATCAATACCCTCTAAAAGTTGTGTGAGGTACAGAGACTGTACCTCACACACTGTAATGGTTGCGGCTAGAGCAATATACTCTGCCTCCCAAGTGGGCAATGCTACAGTGGGTTGCTTTTTGGTCTTCCATGACACTAAAGTGCCACCCTTGATTAGGCTTACACAATAACCAGTTGTACTTCATCTGTCATTAACATCAGCAGCCCACTCCGCATCACTGTACGCTTGTATACCCACGTTCTCATCACATTTCCTGTAACACAACTTTTTGTTACTTGTGCCTTTTTTTTTTTTGTTAAATTCAATTCAATTTTATTTATTTATATAGCCCAGAATCACAAATTAAAAATTTGTCTCAAAGGGCTTTAATACAACATCCTCTGTCCTTAGACCCTCACATCGGATGAGGACCAACTCCATAAAAAAAAAAAAAAACCTTTAGCAGGGAGAAATATAGGAAGAAACTTCAGGGGAGCAACAGAGAAGGAATCCCTCCCCAGGACGGACAGACGTGCAATGGATGTTGTAAGCACAGAAAACAAAACAACAAAAGATATATATGTATAATATAAAAGAAGTAATGTAAAAAACAGTTGGCGGATGAGGAATGAGGATGCCGAGGGGAGCCAGATGTACTGGAGCAGCCAGGGACCTGAGCCACACAACCACCAACACCATGATGACCTGGGTCAATAAAAGACAGAGCACGCACTTGGAAAAACACACATCAACCATTCACACACACTCACACAGAGACAAGGGGAAACATTAGTTATCTGAAGAACAAGACTGATCATCAACACTCTTGCCCCTTTTCCACTAGTACCTACTCGGCTCGACTCTACTCGCCTCGACACGGTTTAGGTGGTTTTCCATTACAATTGAGTACCAGCTCACTGTGGGTGGAGTCATCATAGCAAGGCGGTGCACCGTCCAGCTCCCTCTGGATTCTTTGGGCCGACACCAAGCACAGAAAAGTCTCCACCTCTTCATTTGACCACGGTACCGGTTTGCTTGCCATTTTTCCATTTTGCCAAGTTTTTTTTAATACCGGGTTTGGTTTTTGTGCAGGAGTCGCTCTCATGTGTCATTGCTCCCTGTCCAATCAGTGGCCTGCACGGCGTTTACATCACATTTCGGCTCAACTCAGCTTGACTCAGCTCACTTGGAACCCTGGCTGAGTAGGTCCTAAAATGGTGAGAAGAGTAAGGTGCTGATGTTTCATGTCTGATCCCATTTTTAATGAGTAAAGCCTGGAAACTTTTTCCAGTGTATTCAGTACCATTGTCAGATCTGAAAAATTTAACCTTGCCATATGGGGCTGTGCCAGCTACAAACTTCTCTGTAGCTAGTACTGTATCACTTTTGTTCTTTAAGAAATACACAAACACTACACTGGAAAAGTCATCGGTGAATGAAAGTGCATATCTGTGACCATCTCTGGACTCTGGATGGATTGGTCCTGCCAAATCAGTGTGTACTAGCTCTAGAGGTGTTTTAGCCCTCACATCAGGGTCTCTATTTCTGGTTTGAAAAAACTTCCCCTGAGTGCACACTTCACAATGTGGAGGTTTGTTTGTTGGACCTTTAATTTTCATACCATCAACAGCATCTTGTAACCTCTGAACGTCATCGTAGTTACAGTGCCCCAGTATCTTGTGCCATGTCTGCATGTCATAATATCCCTTGCATTTATCATCACATTCATCATTATTATTATTTACTGTGTGCAAATAATATAGTCTGTCATCTATGTGAATGTGGAATTTCGTACTGTCTCTGTGGATCAAAACGTCCTTCCTTCTCTGCTGCTGCTGCATGCGTGCCTTCATCATGTTGTCATCTGTTGCTGCAGTGCACATCTTCTCCGTGTCCTTGTAGCTGAGAAGCTTTGTTTTAAACTCAGCAAAGGATATGCTGACGTTAGCCAATTAGAGGGAGGTTTTTTTTCTCTTGGTGGGAAATTTTGTGGGGTATTGTCTGGTTAACTAGAAACGCTGAAAGCTGAAACATGCAGCAAAAGAGGGAAGGGAATTCGTTGACACATTGAGCCATCCAGTGCCATTCCTGGGAATGGGCCGGAGTATCTACGTATTGATGAGAACAAAGCTGAGCTGTTCTCCTTCCTGGCAACTTGTGTTACATCCCTTGCCACTGAGAAACAGGTAATCAGCACTCATCATGCTGCTTGCCTTTACTGGTTTTGACACTGTGTCATCATTTGGAGGCAGGGGTAAGAAGACGACATCGGATACATGGAAGAACTTCAGTGATGTGACTCGTGCCTTCTGTGCCTTGGCTACCACACCAGACGCCGTAGATGACTGGATGGAGCCTCTTGAGTGATTTGTGGTATTCCTGAATGACCGCACTAGCAGCCAGGAATCACAGAAGCAGCTGTTCACCAAAAAAGGTAGAACAATTGGTGGACTCCCCCCCAACACAAGCAGTACTACATACAAAGAGGGCAGCGTACCAAGCTGGTCACTGCTGGGGACAGGCCATGGTTGCAGTCCCTGAACTCCCCTCCCCAGGTGACTGGGGGTGGAAGAGGAAGAGCACAGAATGAATGAATGAATGAATGAATAATTTAACCCACTTTTTTACACTTGTAAAATGTGTCATGTGACAACAAAGTTGATTCTGATTCTGTCAGGTGGATGGGAAGTTCACTGGACCACACTACCAGAAGCAAGCCTGGCATGTTGCGACCTCCTCCACTGTGGTTGTAAAATGGTGTTGTGGAAGATGCAAATGTGCCGAGGCAGCACTTCAGTGCACTGCCCTTTGCTACTGTGGTGGACTGTGTCATCATACATAACTTTGTGTTGTCACACTTTCCTTCCTCTTTGGCTTTATTAAATATGCCTTTAGGCTAAATGGTATCCTGTCTCTGTACTGCTGTATAGTTCCACTTTGCCCATTGCCATAACACACATGCATTTCATGGCATATCTGTCAACATCTTAGAAAACATGTACAGTATACTCTACCGAAATACATATTTTGATGGTTTTTACTATTATTTAATTAACTGAATGCCAGAAATATGTAGTTAGGAAGTTGCTAGCATGTTGTAAATAGTACCACTGTATTCCTCATCCTTGAAAATGTAGGATTAACCACCAGGATCAAGATCCTAGGTGGTCTAGAACCTGAGTTACAGGTAAAATCACAGCAGGTGGCAGCCATTTTGAAAAATGGTTGCCACGGTTACCACGGGACAAATCTGCAATGGCCCTATAGCCAGAAATGATCCTTAGGGAATGCTCTAACAGTGTGCCAAATTTCATGCTTGTATCGTAAAGTGAACGATTTTTCGCATAGCCGCCGGACTAATAATAGAAATACCTGAGAGGAACAGGAAAGTGATGTTCTTAGGAGAAGACCTTGTAGGGATGTTCTTAGAAGACCTGGTTTACCCCATATTTGGTAAAAGAGACCCCTGTGGGCAGGGCTCCAGCGTGCGACCTAATTTTTTTAAGGTGCGACTTAAAATTTAATAAGGTCGCGCTGGTGCTACTTGCAGGAGGACTCGGAACTCGGAAACCGAGTCCAAAAGGCAAAGAAACTCACCCGCTACAGCAGCGCACTGACATAGATTGTGTAACAAAGCGAAGAGTTGCCACTCTGCTCTATTTTCACTGGCTAACAGCAGCACACTGGCTTAGCTTGTCTATTCAGAGAAGAGGTATCACTTCGGCTTATTTTTCAATCTATGTTATCACATGCATACTACTGCTCTTTCATTGGTAGCTGAATTGTTAGGTCTGTTTGATAAGCAATTGACATTGTTAAAACAAATAATAATTTAACATATTGTTACAGTAAAAAGTACTCTGTCAACCCTCAGGTGAAATAATTACTGATGCATCCTCTTGTCATTTTTGTTCAATCATTAATAACATATCATTTCGTGGTTTTATAGAAGTATTGGATTGGGACTCGGTATCGGCAGATACTCAAAATCAAATGACTCGGACTCGGACTCAGGGGCAAAAAAATGGGGTCGGGACATCCCTACGTTCATTTTTATGTTTTGTTTATATGAAGAAGATGATCTATTTTGTACTGCTGCTACAGAGAAACGTAAAGTTCAAATTAAAATATTTTGCCGACAAGTTTGGGTCATTTTTAATCTTTAAATTTCATCAACATGATAAGGTCATGCATTAATAACACACTATACAAAGAAAAATATGGTGCTACCTAATTTCTTTTGGTGCTACTAAATGAAAAGCTAGGTGGCACCAGTGCTACCTGTGAAAAAGTTAGTCTGGAGCCCTGCCTGTGGGGTATAGAGACAGGATGGGCTCTAGTTTCGCAGACCTGGCGAGGCGGGGGCGTAGAGCAGATGCGCTTCGCCAACTGGGTGTGGCCAGGCGGATTTTCCAAGTTTGGCACACCGTTCTCGGTGGCGCAAGTACTCCGCCATCCCTCCTACCGGCGGAGGGGAGGAGAGAAGGCGTGGAGTGGGTTTAACACAGCCGATTCACATTTAACCAATCAAATGAGCCCCTGTCCTTGCCTTTAAAATGCGCTGCGTGAAGGCGTAATGAAAGTTTACACAACTGATATGGAGGTCTATTGCCGCAGGCGGAGCGGAGCTCAGGAGACAGGCGCGGAGCGGAGACCGGCGAGCAGTGCGGACACGTCACCAAAACCTCACAGGCAGGCTTCCGGAATGTCAGGCACATGAACAATGCAATAAATACTAAAAAAAACACTACTGAATGCTACGATCACAATCAGCACATACATATATCTCCATATGAACTGTCCCGTCACAGCTGATGTCAGATCAAAGGAGACTGGCACCGTTTGTGCTGATTGTGAGGTTTTGGTGATGTGCGCCAGTCAGCCAAACTTCCACTGCGCCGGCTCCGCTGCGCCTTGCGCTGAAAGTAGACGTGGTTTCAGATGGCGAGCTTTTGGCGCACCTCGGCGAAGCCTTTTGGCACGAAACTGTCACTGCGCCAAGCCGAATCTGTCGGCACCTCCCCCCGCTGCGCCGCCACTCCCATCTCGGCGCACTTCGGTCTGCGAAACTTGGAAACTGTCCGCCTCTCTCGTTTCGCCGGTCGAAACTAGCTCTGCGCGGGGTTCGCCTCACTGCGCCACCCCGCGCTGCGCTGGGAAACTAGAGCCCGATATGTTGTGTTGTGCTCTGTGTGCTGTGTTGTGCTCTGTGGTTTCAGAGAATGAGAGCTATAGTAGGTGGATGACAACTGAAGTCTAGCAGCTGCAGGTGGGGAGCAACAAGAATGCAAGTACATCGAGGCAGAGAATGGAGTCAGATCAACGGACCAATCCTGGAGAAGAACACATTCACATGTTGATGCAACATTCTGTTTAGTATATCAGACTGGGTCAGGGAAAGATAGTCTGTCAGACTTCGTGAACTGACACACTTTGTTGTTGGTCAGGGATAGGAAGATTCAGACCCAGAGCTCTGTATGCTTTATTCATCTACGGCTAAATAAACTGATATTTTGAGACCGAATATCTTATCCTATTGCTTCATTAAAGAATACGCAGGACTCAGCTCACACATAGATGAAAGATTGCTGGTAGACTGAGCGTGAAGTCCAACAGGTTGTTGCCTGGGGAGCAGAGGCGGGCTGTGGGCGGAGTCACCGACCTCATGAGATCATGAAGTAATGGAAGAGCAATCCGCTTGTTTTACAGGGAGACTTTCAAAAAACTGACTGTGTGCACTTTTCCATTTGTCACAGGTTTAATGCATGGGTCAGTATTTATGTGGCCCCAAGACCTTCCTCATCACACAAAAACAACAAAAATTGTATTTTTCATGTCATGGTGCCTTTAATAAAATGTTAAAAAAAAAAAAAAAATCATGATATTAGTTTGGTTTCAGGTAAGTCACCAAATGCATATTGAGTAAACATTTTGCAGACTCACTCTTAATGCCTGTATGAGTATGTATAGAGAGTATAAAGTTATAGAGAGTAGGTACACATCAGTGGTAGCTAGTGGACTGGAGTAGGTGACAATTTCTGCCTTTTGCTCACAGAGCTGTCTGTTCTCTCCATTCCAATGCTCATGGCCATTAACAACCACTCTGCTCATTATTGCTCTACACTCAACACAGATGTCAACCTACTGCTCTCAAATCACTCACCACTCACTCCAAAAAAGAAAAAAAAGCTGCACTTCATTAATATTTGGGCTTGGACACTAGGCTGGGATCATCAGACTAATTTGCAAGTAAAACATGACCACGTCTGGCTCCTTCCTAGGCTACTAAGGGACTATACATTACTTAGAAAGAGGCTCACTGGAGAATTTTAGTGTGCTCTCAAATACAAAGCTGTGATCCTCCTTCTGACTCAAATATATTTTTTCTTGATGTTCTCCAAGTGATTGGAAAAAAATAGATTTATCTTCCCCTACCAAATGGTACACTATTTTCACTGGCAAAACAATGTTCAGTGTATAATCAGTAAAACATTTTTGTTCAATTTGGATTGTTTGGTACATATACAGAATTGCTTTGGCTGTCTGACAAAAAATGTCCCTGCAAAGGTCAAACCAAACCTATGCCCTTGGCTCACGACTTTGTTAGAAACAGAAGCAAAACATCATAGATAGATAGATAGATAGATTTTTATTGTCATTGCACAATCATATACGTATAATAATGCAACGAAATTAGGGCTCAGTCCTTTCGGTGCAGGGGAGAATAGAAAGCATCGTGCATCTTGCTAGTTGAATAGCCAAGTCCAGTAATAGATGGCTGCAGCCATGTCTCTGATATCAGAAAAAATTCAACAGTCACGGAAACACTTGTTGGATGTGCAAGCACAGTTCGTCATCCCGTGTTCGCCATGGACCTGGCGCTGGAAAAAGCTGGGAGGCGGCGGCCCAAAGGGCTGTCCTTTCAGCCGTGTCAACGCGCCGGCCTGCAGCCTCGGCATCCTCCGGAATGTCCTGGCAGCGATGAAAGTCCGGTGAAATTGGCATCCCGCAGCGCAATCCCAAGCTCAAAAGGTCCTGATAACTGTTGTTTCCTTTGCTTGTTTACGTTTCCTCCTGGACTTGTCGCTGGGAAGAACTATTCACGGAGACCCCGGTGTTCTAACAGCATCCTCCGGAATGTCCTGGTAGCGATGAAAGTCCGGCGAAATTGGTACCTCGCAGCACAATCCCAAGCTCAAAAGGTGCTGACGACTGTACGCGTACATTGCCCAACATAAGGTGGTGTTTTAAGCTAAAAACACAACCGTTCACACATACAAAAACATATAATACAGCACCGAGAGTGGAGAGCTGTAGCCGCTGCGTCTATGCGCGCTGCCATGGCAACCACCAAATCATATGGTGGCCATTTTAAAATTTTTAATTATATACTATGAAATCTTTAGTACTCCTGCATGATTTGCAAAATAGTTTGTTGCAAAGTAAAATGTGGGTGAATGTGGGTAAAGTAAATAGGCCAAACATTCAAAATCACTGGTATGTTCATGGTTATGGTTATGGTTAAGGAGACTTGATCTTGCCTCAACACTTGATCCACCAAACTTGTTCAAGCTAGTAATTTACATTTAGATTCTTATTACTTAGTGTTATGCCTTCCATTGTAATTGAAGCTGATCAGAAGACTTCTGATGGTGCTTCAGACACTGGTACCTTGGACTGTATCTAAGATAAGATAAGTTAACACTTTATTTATTCCCCATAGGGGAAATTTAGGTGTTACAGGCGGCAGCATAAGGAGAGACGATTCAAAAACAGTGGACACAGTATACAATATACATAATAAATACAATATACACAATATAAGAAAAACAGTGGCAGTGTGCAAAAATCACAGCAGCAAGTGTGTACTATCACAGTGCAGCTTTATACCGTACTGGAGTTAAACAGTCTGATTTCAGTGGGGATAAAGGACCTGTGGAAATGTTCCTTCTTGCAGGGTGGGTGCAGCAGTCTGCTGCTAAAGGTGCTGATTAGGGCCCCCAACACCTCATGCAGGGGGTGGGATGGGTTTTCGATGATTGATGTCAGCTTGGCTAACATCCTGTCACGGAGGCTGGAAGGTGGAGGACCCAAAAGCAGGAACCGCAGGCAGGAAAAATGCTCAGTGGCAAACAAAATTTAATAAACAGGAAACACAAGAAACTCCGGCAGAAAGCAGAACGTAACGGAACACAGAACAAAATAACAGTACAATGAACCGACAAGGAACAGAACTCAAAACAGGACTTAAATACACAAGAACTAATGATCCAACAAGACACACCTGGGGAAGGGGCTGGAGCACCACACAGGAGAACACAGAGGATAGGCTGAGGGAAACACTGGGAGGGATCAGAACAATCAGGGATAATTGACAGACACAGGACAGGTGTGGCACAGGGAGGAGCAACAAGACACAGGTGAAATCACTGAAAGGAACTAGGCAAATGAAACTCAGGAAACAGATACAAGACCAAACAAAACACAAGAAACACAAAACCATGACAGAACCCCCCCTCAAGGGACAGCTCCTGAAGTCCCAAAAACAGTTTCAGGGGCACAAGGATGGATGGCCGTCATAAGATGGGGGGAGGAGGAGGCCAAAGCACAGGGCTCTGAGCCGGAGTCTGGTGGAAGGCTGGAGGGCAGGTGACCAAGGGTGGGGCGGTGCTTGGGCGGATGGCCAGGGCGCGAAGAACCAGGCACGGAGCAGCGCTCGGGCGGACGGCCGGGGCGCTGGGAACCAAGGACGGGACGGCACTTGAGCGGACGGCCCTGGCGCCGGGAACCAGGCACGGGGCGGCGCTCGGGTGGACGGCCGGGGCGCCGGGAACCAGGCACGGGATGGCGCTCGGGCGGACGGCCAGGGCGCCGGGAACCAGGCACGGGACGGCGCTCGGGCGGACGGCCAGGGTGCCAGGAACCAGGCACGGGACGGCGCTCGGGTGGACGGCCGGGGCCCTGGCTGGACAAGGCGCTTTACTGGGCTCTCATGAGCTGATACGCAGAAAACTGGGCCTGGTGCACCGGATCCGCAGGGCCCACGGCACGGCCAGCTCCCTCTGAGAAAAAACATTGCTCCGCTGGATCCTGTAGTGGTCGGTTCATTCTGTCACGGAGGCTGGAAGGTGGAGGACCCAAAAGCAGGAGCCGCAGGCAGGAAAAATGCTCAGTGGCAAACAAAATTTAATAAACAGGAAACACAAGAAACTCCGGCAGAAAGCAGAACGTAACAGAACACAGAACAGAACAACAACAGTACAATGAACCGACAAGGAACAGAACTCAAAACAGGACTTAAATACACAAGAACTAATGATCCAACAAGACACACCTGGGGAAGGGGCTGGAGCACCAGACAGGAGAACACAGAGGATAGGCTGAGGGAAACACTGGGAGGGATCAGAACAATCAGGGATAATTGACAGACACAGGACAGGCGTGGCACAGGGAGGAGCAACAAGACACAGGTGAAATCACTGAAAGGAACTAGGCAAATGAAACTCAGGAAACAGATACAAGACCAAACAAAACACAAGAAACACAAAACCATGACACATCCTCCTCTATCCCACATCCTCGATAGTGTCTAGAGGGCAGTCCAAGACAGAGCCAGCTCTCCTGACCAGTTTGTTCAGTCTTTTCCTGTCCCTCTCAGAGCTTCCACAGCCCCAGCAGACCACAGCATAGAAGATTGCAGATGCCACCACCGAGTCGTAGAAATTTTTAACAGTGTCCTACAGACTCCAAAGGACCTCAGTCGTCTTAGCAGGTGGAGACAACTTTGGCCCTTCCTGTATAGGACATCTGTGTTGTTTGCCCAGTCCAGTTTATTGTTGAGGTGAACACCCAGGTATCTGTACTCCTCCACAATCTCCATGTCCCGACCCTGGATGTTCACCGGTGTGATGTGTGGCACCTTCCTGTGGAAGTCAATCACCATCTCTTTAGTCTTGCTGGTGCTGATGTGCAGATGGTTCAGTTCACACCAGTCGACAAAGTTGGTGATGACTTCCCTATATTCCACATCGTTCCTTTGTGATACACATCCAACAATGGCTGTGTCGTCAGAGAACTTGTGTATGTGACAGCTGTTGGTATTGTGCCTGAAGTCGGATGTGTAGAGGGTGAAGACGAAAGGAGAGAGCACTGTCCCCTGTAGAGCCTGTAGAGACTTGAGACTTGGTCAAGTCTCAAGTCTTTGATCACGAGTCCAAGTCAAGTCTCAAGTCTTTAAAAAATAAAACTCCCATGTCTCTTCTGGTTCGAATGAGCCTTCATTTGCTGCCATCCGGTCTGCTAAGAATAATGCACAGCTATATCTAATAACTTCAAAGTGTTTATTGTATTATCATTGCTTCTTTATCTTTTAGCATACAGTATCAGTACTGAGTAGTTGTTTGTTTTCTTCACATTACATTGCACTAGCCTGTGTATAACAAACAAACAAATAAACCCTTTTGTTCACGATATGACAGCTAGCATATTATAGGCAAGCCGTTGCTAAGCAACCGGACAGCGGCCCGAATGTTGAGCACGGCACTAAACAGCTGTTTCTATTAGGGGTAAAAATGATTCCTCGGCGGTTCGAGGTATAGGCTAAATGATCATATTTGTTTTTGTTTTTATCCCACAGACCTCAAAATTCACTAGAAGATTAATGAACCCATTTTACGAAAAGCCATGAACTGAAAGAAATAAACTAGAACCTTGGCGGTTCTAGTTTAACGCCAGTAGATGGTGGCAGCGGAACGTATATGATTACCATTAGGCTACCCAACCATTTTTTACGTCATGTCAACGCCACTCAATATAAACAATTGTGACAAGCAAATTGTTGGTGGGTCAAATGCCCTTATTAGTTTTAGTCATATTTAGTCAACTTGTATTCTTTTTTGTTTAGTCACATTTTAGCCGACGAAAAGGCTTGGCATTTTAGTCTAGTTGTAGTCGAAGAAAATCCAAAGTATTTTAGTCTAGTTTTAGTCAATAGTCTTTTTTTTAGTCTTTGACCTGGATCATGTTGGCTTTTTTTTAAATTTAACAATATGTTAAATTATTATTATTATTATTTTAAAAATGTAAATTACTTATCAAACAGACGTAACAACTCAGCTACCAATGAATGAGCAGTAGTATGCCTGTGATAACATAGATTGAAAAATAAGCCGAAGTGATACCTCTTCTCTGAATAGACAAGCTAAGCCAGTGTGCTGCTGTTAGCCAGTGAAAATAGAGCGGAGTGGGAACTCTTCGCTTTGTTACACAATCTACACTACTCACAAAAAGTTAGGGATATTTGGCTTTTGGGTGAAATTTACGGAAAATGTCAAAAGTTCACGCTACAGTGATATTATATCATGAAAGTAGGGCATTTAAGTAGAAGCATGCACTGGTGATTTCCTCATCTCAAACAATTTCTTGAAACAAAAGCCAACAACAGTGGTGGGTATACCACAACAAAAAATGTCAATGTCTCAATAACTTGTCATGTGCCCTTGAGCATCAATTACAGCTTGACAACGACATCTCATGCTGTTCACAAGTCAACTTATTGTCTGCTGAGGCATAGCATCCCACTCTTCTTGAAGGGCGGCCCTCAGGTCATTGAGGTTCTGGGGTACAGAGCTCCGAGCCTCTACACGGCGACTCAGCTGATCCCATAGGTTTTCTATGGGATTCAGGTCTGGAGAAAGTGCAGGCCACTCCATCTGAGGTAACCCAGTCTCCAGCAGCCGTTCCCTAATGATGCGACCTCGTTGAGCTGGAGCATTGTCGTCCATGAAGATGAAATTAGGCCTGTCTTGTTCATGCAGGGGCACAATGACTGGATTAATGATGTTAATCAGGTAGTATGGGCTTGTCACTGTACCATTCACAAAGTGTAGGGCAGTTCTGTACTGACTAGACACACCTGCCCACACAGTAACACCACCACCACCAAAGGCTCGTCTGGTGACAACAGTGGCTGATGCATAGCGCTCTCCTTGACGTCTCCAACATCGTTGGCGGCCATCATTTCTGCTCAACATGAATCGGCTTTCATCAGAGAACAGCACTGAGGCCCACTGGTCCCTCGTCCAGCGTAAATGCTCCCTGGCCCATGCAAGACGATGACACCTGTGCCTGGTGGTGTGGTCAGGTACCCTTGCAGGTCGTCTAGCACGCAGACCATGCTGATGTAAACGGTTTCGAATGGTCTGACGTGACACTTGGGTGCCTCTCACCTCCCTTAAACATGCCTGGAGTTGAGTGGCATTCATCATCTGGTTCCGCAGGGCACTGTTCACAATGAAGCGGTCATCAGTGTGGGATGTGGCCAAAGGATGTCCACTTCTACGCCTTTCTGTGACTCTTCCAGTCTCTCTGTATCTCTGTTGCAACCTGCTGATGACACTCTGTGACACTCTAAGCTCAGTGGCCACTTCCGTCTGAGAACATCCTGTTTGAAGCCTCGCAATGGCGAGGTGCTGCTGATCAATTGTGAGGTGTCGTCTTGGTCTCATGATGTCAAAATGTGAACAACATGATGAGGAGGACTGTTTAAATACCAATTCTAATTGAACCAGGAAATTTATTGGTCGATTCATGGATCAAACACCTGTTGTGAATTTTGCCATTAAACTCCTTGTTAGAGAACAGCAACTTGTGCAAAAAGTACTGAAACACTGAACAGTTGGACATGTGCATTCAAAAGTTTACACAGGGTCACATTAAGTTCACAAAAAATGTGTGAATCCAATGACAAGGTATGAACACATTTGCAAAAGAAAACTTCTGCTGTGGTTTGGAGGTGAAGATGAAGACAAAGTGGATCCCAGTTTCATTATACTGGAAAAAGTGAATGAAAAAAACTGTAAATTATCATTTTCTTTTTAAATGTAAATTACTTATCTAACAGACCTAACAATTCAGCTACCAATGAATGAGCAGTAGTATGCATGTGATAATATAGATTGAAAAATAAGCCGAAGTGATACCTCTTCTCTGAATGGACAAGCTAAGCCAGTGTGCTGCTGTTAGCCAGTGAAAATACAGCGGAGTGGCAACTCTTCGCTTTGTTACACAATCTATGTCAGTGCGCTGCTGTAGCTGGAAAGTTTCTCTGCGTTTTGGACTGGTACGGTGCCGTGCAGTTGTAATGTTTTTTCTTGATGGTGCAGGTGCAGGTGAAACCACTGGAGGGGTTGTGCCACCCAGATTTGCTTCCCTCCATGTGATTTTCCCCAGACTTACGTTCATATTCCACACAAAAACAGCATTTCATTCAAATTATGTCAAATTCAGTGATATTCCGTAAAAAATAGATTGCGTTTTATTTGGCAAATTTCGTGATCACGGCAATTATAGGCCCTACAATGTTAACATTAACAATAACATTAGGGTCGTTTTCACAGGCTTGACCAAAAAAAATTGCCTTAAATTTAATCTTGCCTAGGTACCTTTCTCTTGCCCTTTTCTCTCCCTCTGCGAGGGCGCAGCAGTAGTAATCAAACAGGCGGGTGATGACTCCGGTGTTCATTTTTCAAAATAAAGTTAATTGCAGTGTAATGTAACATTTCATGATATTTAAATTATCATTTCAAACTGATTATAATAAGTATATCTGCACAAATAAAGGCTACATAGCCTATATATGTGTATATATATCCATTTAAAATTGTTTTAACATCTGTAAGAAAAAAAAAATCATCATTCCAAAGGTGTGGCGGCTTTTATTTTGCCGTGGCGGTGCGCCACGATGAATTACATGTAGCGGAAACCCTGCTATTAATATTTTAGATGAGTTTATGAACATTCCCTATGCAAAGAGTCTACTGTTTACATCGATACCAGTCTGCACTATTTTAAATAGCTTTCAGTGAAACTTGGTATGTCAAATGTGATTCTTGGATAAAGTCAGGTATGTTGTGAATCCTTTTGATTCATGGATATTTATTTTGGATTTATTTTGAGTTTTAAAATGAATGGAATTACCTGTGATGTGAGATGGAGTGAAATACATTGTATCCTTTGAATTTATGTAGGGACAGGTGAGGACCAAACAATGGACACTGAAACAGAGACTTGCACTTAGGGAAAGAATGTTTGTTTTATTGTGAAGAATTGCAAAGTAAAGAGAACATGTTGGAAACGCAACACGGGTGGTTCATCTCTCTCTCTCTCCTGTGATATTTCCCTGTATTTTTCAGGTGTGAGGAGGAAAGGACCACCATTCATTTGTTATTTAGGTCACTCAGTGTTAGAGACCGGTAACACATCCTTACTTAAAAAACTTTATTCTGCATACCACAACCAAATGTTCAAAATCACTGGCATGGTCCTTTAAGTTTAATCAAAATTTATCCTGCTGGTGAACACTTCAACAATACTGCGTTGGTGATAGAGAACAAACAAAATTGATTTTCAGTTTTTGATTCAACTACCCTGATACTCTCACATATTAACAAGCTGTGAATCAGTAGGATTACTGTGTTACCATCACTCCCTCCCTCTCTCTGTCAGTATTATTGCATTGTAGACAGGGGGCTGAGGCGAACTTGGATACACGATCAGCACAGAGGAATGAACAGACACACGCGCGCGCATGCGCGCGCACACACAGACACACACAAACACACACACACAGGACGGCAGAGTGGAGAGACCACACAGTCTTCCAGCCTCTGTAGAGAACAGCATCACAGCAGCGAACCACTGTGAATCCCCGTTATGCAGCAGAACCGCTGATCCAGCCAGAGGTAGGAGTCCTACAAACATCCAATGATTCTCTCCTTTTCAGTAGCAGTCTCTAGGCACAGGGTGTGTGCATGTGCAGATAGATAGAGATAGTACTGGCTAGTTAGCTAGATTAGTTGGTTAACTCAGCCTGTAGGACGATGTTGTAAAACCGAGGATCATGTTTATAATTATGTGTGCAGTGCAGCAGTATGGCCACAGTTCTAACCATTGTGTGTGTGTTTGATGGAACAGTTTCTTCTATTATTCAGATTAGAAGGACTTGTGTGTGTGTGTGTGTGTGTGTGTGTGCGTGTGGGTGGGTGTATGTAACTACTGCAGCCTCATCCCCTCTATTCCCTCGAGCTGTGTCATCGCAGCTCTGACAGTGTAATCCAACGCCGCAGTCTCTCTCGCTCTCTCATTCCCTACGTCTCTCTTCTCCCTGTCTCTGTCAACCTCTTTCTGTCTCCTTACCTCTGTCCCCGTATCTCCCCCTCTCCTCTACTCCTTTCTATATTAATTTCTTTCTCTCTGTCTCGCTCTCACTGTGGGATGTTCATTAACACTCTCATATGTGTTGGCAGCAGGAAGCGGAACAGTGGCCTGCTAGGTTAACCTGACTACGAAGGGCTATTTCTAGTCTTTATTAACTGTGCAGCTGTATTTACTGCTCATAATTTTACTTTGTTTTGGCTGTTTCCACACTATCCCCACTACCCTGATTAACCCAGAATGTCCTTTGAACATGAATTCTTTATATATATATATATATATATATATATATATAAATATTTTGCTTCACATTCATTCAGTTACCCAGATTCACACCTGAGAGCTGCCCAGAATGACCATGATTTGTATGATTTATTGGACATTGAGAGCATGACCTCCTGCGGCAATCCTCAGCAGGAGCTAGTGATTAAGCAGCGTTCATTTGCTAGTCGGTTTTAGGATTGGACTGGGTGACTTTGCAATAACATTATAATTAAAGCTGCACTACAATTAAATTTTATGAAAAACCCAGCCATCTCCTCAGCCTAAAATCACAAAATGCATGGTACTGCAACAGGAAAAAAACATCGACCCCAAGCCTAATTGAGATGCTGTAGATTCACTGTTTTTGCCCAGAAGTTAAATTATGATGTTGAGTAAGGTCACTGGCGGAAATAATTAAAACACATGAAGTGGGATCAAAACTTGGGGGAAAAAATTCATCTGTTAACAACTTTGTCTTGCTTTGTGCACCTCTCATGTTGTTACAAGTGCACGAAGCAATTTCTGACCACTAGGGGATGTTGAGAGCACAAACTCCTTTGTTAATAGAAATGGAAGTCTTAGATAACTGTTTCAAATAATCAATTTCCTTGACATCTTCCCCCTTAAACATTATCACTTATGAAAAAAAGAGTAAGTTTTTGTAAGCTATAATTTCTCTCAGTTCTTTATGTTTGATTCCAATAATAACTTTGTCTCAACTATGTTCATTCATTTTTTTCTCCAAACTCACAGTTCTCAGAATGTTCATACAGTGCCCAGATGAATAATTAGGCCCTCTCTTGTGGCTTCTGAACAAACTGATGGAACTGTGCCGTTTCATGTGTTACATTACATTACACAAAAAAAACCAACTAATCAAACATATTCTAAGCTGAGTTACAATAATTTTTTCCTTGTCCCATCTAAAATGAATATATTTTAAGGGGCATTCCCCATAACACAATGACGCTGAACAAAGACGGAGAACACACCAATCTATGCAATAAGATAAGTTAAATAAAGGCATATCTTATCTTATTGCATAGATTGGTGTGTTCTCCGTCTTTGTTCAGCGTCATTGTGTTATGTTGCCCATTCTCCTGCCAGACAAAGCTGAGCCTCTCTGCATAGATTGCATAAAACATAGATTCCTCCTCTTTCAGGATTATTTCTGTCACCATGTTGTTAATTAAGGCTCTCAGTTGTTAAAGTTCAACTGTTTCATAAAGAACCGGTCCTGGAACAACATTATGCATAACAACTCTGACCTCCAATTCTGTGTGGTGAGGCTGTAGATCTTCAACAACATAGCAGTGAGGGGCTTAAGCGGAGGGAAGAAGCAGAAGCTTATATGCAGGACGACTGAAATGTAGATAGCTCAAAGCACAAAATAACGACAGACTATATAACTTGTATGGTGGAGAGAGGACCCACATTGATGATTCTCACACCTCAAGGTTATTTTACTGCAACAAAATCCAACAAAATCTTGCTTGTGTAGCTTTAAAAAACAGGTTTTGGTGATGTAACTCTGCTGTAGTTTGTTTTATTTGGTGGTATGTTTTGGTATGTTTTTCTATGTTTTTTCTGGGCACAGATAAGACAACTGGGGCCTGTACCATAAAGCTGGATTAACATGCCCGGGGTTTCTCTTAGTTACCTGGCCTCACTTAACCAGACATCTGACTGAACCCAGGGTTTTTCAATCTAGATCTGTGCGCGCTCCCATAAAAAGGGCGGTGTTTGCTACATACAACCAATCGCAGACTTGGAAAAAGCCACCTGAGCTGCATATTTTATGACGGAGAAGCAGACAATAATTTTAAAGGCCCCATAGCATGAAAAATGCAATTTTCGTTGTTTTTGCATGATAGGGAAGGTCTTGGGGCCACATAAATACTGTCCCATGCATTAAACCTGTGATAAATGGAGAAGTGCACACAGTCCGTTTTTTGAAAGTCTCCCTGTAAAACGAAGGCATTGCACTTCCATTAACTGATGATGTCATGAGGACGGTGACTCCACCCACAGCCCGCCTTCCCTCCCCAGGCAACAAGCTCACAAGCTAGCAAACTTAGCCAGTCAGCCTCCGCTCAGCAGGCAACAAGCTCACAAGCCAACGAACTTAGCCAGTTCGACTCAGTTCCCTGGCCAATAAGCTCACAAGTTAGCGAAATTAGCCAGTCTGCCTCCGCTCCCCAGGCAACAAGCTCACAAGCTAGCGAACTTAGCCAGTCCGCTTCCGCTCCCCGGCCAACAAGCTCTCAAGCTAGCGAACTTAGCCAGTCCAATTCCACTCCCCGCCAACAAGCTCACAAGCTAGCGAACTTAGCCAGTCCGGCTCCGCCCCCAAGCTCTCAAGCTAGCGACATATTTACAACATATTTAACAAACATAACTTACCATTCTGAAACATCCTGTAATAAACGGAATTGAGGTGGTTCAGTGTCTCCTGCAGTCTGTGGATCGGGATCGGAGTCGGGCTCAAACACGTACAGTTGTATAACATCATGCTCAGGGTCCCGGTTTCACGGGTCCCGCAGGGTTTTAGTTCAAATTTGCTCGTCTGTTGGGCTCATTTCAGCGCCAGTTACTTGCTTGTGATTGGCCCGACCATATGTCACTTGGAAAACAGTCAGCCAATCAGTGGAGAGGTGCTGATTCTCTCTTCTGATTGGCTAAACAAACTGTGTTGCCAGAGCTCCACAAGAGAGAGGAGCTGTGAAACCATATTTAGCAGACCACAGGTACTCAAAACCACAAATACATCTTCCTAGGGATATCAACAGTTAAAATAAAACCCTGGAAAAGTGTACAGCATGGGGCCTTTAAATAAATACGAGGAATATAAATCCATCATCCAGGCAAAAAGCAACACAGTTGAAGCCGCAAGGAATGCTGGCCGACTGTGTCAATGCGTAAATTAGTGGGATTATAATATTACTTCCCCACCATGACGGCATGAGTAGATCTAGTAACATTTGTGTGTTCCATAAATTCATGTGTTTATGGAATTTGTCATTATGGCATGTGATTTTAGCCTTATTATTTCAGATGCAACCCCATGGAGCAAAAAGAACATTGGAGCAAATAAAAAATAAGTATTAAAACATACTTCAAAGTGGTCAGTATGTTTACTATATCTTATACATGTAGCATCTCTCCAGAGATGTTGGATAGCGTTCAAGTCAGGGCTCTGACTGGGCCACTCTAGGACATTCACAGAGTTGTCCCTAAGCCACTCCTGTGTTGTCTTGGCTGTGTGCTTAGGGTCATTGTCATGTTTGAAGGTGAACCTTTGGCCCAGTCTGAGGTCCTGAGCACTGTGGAACAATTTTCTATTGAGGAAAATATCTCTGTACTTTGCTCCATTCAGCTTTCCTTCCGCCCTGACCAGTCTCCCAGTCCCTGCTGCTGAAAAACACCTCCAGAGCGTGATGCTGCCACCACCATGGTTCACTGTTGGTATTGTGTATGTAATGTGTTGGATGTTGGATGGTATTGGGCAAGTGATGAGTGGTGCCTGGTTTCCTCCAGACATAACATTTGGAATTGAGGCCTAACAGTTCAATCTTGGTTTAATCAGACCAGAGAATCTTGTTTCTCACAGTCTGAGAGTCCTTCAGGGGCTTTTTAGCAAACTCGAAGTGGGCTTTCATGTGTTTTGCACTGTGGAGAGGCTTCCGTCTAGCCACTCTGCCATAAAGCCCAGATTAGCCCATCTCACAAGATTTGGGTGGTAGGTCACACGGGGTAAATCAACTTCCGGTACACTGCAACTGCTCAGCTGTCTGCTGTGGCCTGCTGTCATCATCTGCCGTCACCTGTCATGGAGCACTTTTTTCACCTTGTCGCTATCAAATTTACCTCGAATTGAGTTTGAGGATGTCTACCGCATAATCCGCTGTTATTCCTCAACTCCACAATCCAGGTTGCAGTTAGGTTATAAGTTCTTCGTCGAGGAGTACATCCACGAATATCAAGGTAAGTTGCCTCACTGGTAGCTAGCTAGCTAGTACAATAACGTCAGCCTAACTTTTACCTCAGCCTTGTCATGTCATATTAAATCATGCATGCCTTGTAACGAATAGTTACAGTAATTTTGTCAGAATGTTAAGATTTTAACATAAGATTTTAAGTAAATGAATTTATTTTTCTAACTAGATTGCAACTACATAAAACAATGTTGTCAGCTGTAGTGCTAACCAAGCTACACTATATTACCAAAAGTATTCGCTCACCTGCCTTTACTCATACTATGAACTGAAGTGCCATCCCATTCCTAACCCATAGAGTTCAATATGATGTCGGTCCACCTTTTGCAGCTATTACAGCTTCAACTCTTCTGGGAAGACTGTCCACAAGGTTGAGGAGAGTGTTTATAGGAATTTTTGACCATTCTTCCAAAAGCGCATTGGTGAGGTCACACACTGATGTTGGTCGAGAAGGCCTGGCTCTCAGTCTCCGCTCTAATTCATCCCAAAGGTGTTCTATCGGGTTCAGGTCAGGACTCTGTGCAGGCCAGTCAAGTTCATCCACACCAGACTCTGTCATCCATGTCTTTATGGACCTTGCTTTGTGCACTGGTGCACAGTCATGTTGGAAGAGGAAGGGGCCCGCTCCAAACTGTTCCCACAAGGTTGGGAGCATGGAATTGTCCAAAATGTTTTGGTATCCTGAAGCATTCAAAGTTCCTTTCACTGGAACTAAGGGGCCAAGCCCAGCTCCTGAAAAACAAGCCCACACCATAATTCCTCCTCCACCAAATTTCACAGTCGGCACAATGCAGTCTGAAATGTACCGTTCTCCTGGCAACCTCCAAACCCAGACTCGTCCATCAGATTGCCAGATGGAAAAGCGTGATTCATCACTCCAGAGAACGCGTCTCCACTGCTCTAGAGGCCAGTGGCGGCGTGCTTTACACCATTGCATCCGACGCTTTGCATTGCACTTGGTGATGTGTGGCTTGGCTGCAGCTGCTCGGCCACGGAAACCCATTCCATGAAGCTCTCTGCGTACTGTACTTGGGCTAATCTGAAGGTCACATGAAGTTTGTAGCTCTGTAGCAATTGACTGTGCAGAAAGTCGGCGACCTCTTTGCACTATGCGCTTCAGCATCCGCTGACCCCTCTCCGTCACTTTACGTGGCCTACCACTTCGTGGCTGAGTTGCTGTTGTTCCCAAACGCCTCCATTTTGTTATAATAGAGCTGACAGTTGACTGTGGAATATTTAGGAGCGAGGAAATTTCACGACTGGATTTGTTGCACAGGTGGCATCCTATGACAGTTCCACGCTGGAATTCACCGAGCTCCTGAGAGCGGCCCATTCTTTCACAAATGTCTTGTTTCACAGTCTGCATGCCTGAGTGCTTGATTTTATACACCTGTGGCCAGGCCAAGTGATTAGGACACCTGATTCTGATCATTTGAATGGGTGAGCGAATACTTTTGGTAATATAGTGTAGCTCAGAGTAGCCCAAGCGATGCTACGTTGTCATTCCTGCTAACGGGCTAGCAACTCATTAGTGGATGTGAAGTAGTAGTTGTCCTCTACTGTTTGTATCAGTGACAAATAACATCTATACATTTAGTGTCAAATGTAGTTGGTGGCAAGGTGGTAGTCAGAGGTAGATGCTACCATTCACAGAGGAGGAACAAGGAGCCCCAGAGACTTGAGGTTTATGTGTACAATAACAGGGTCTGTTGGCCCAACCTTTGTTTGAAAAATTTATTTTTTTACTAACAACTGCAGTTACAGTTCGTCACTTCCTACAATGTTATTATTTCCTCTGTCATAGCTTGCAACATACACCATGTGTAAAGGTCTTGGCCCATTTAACTTGCTGCAATATTAAGACTGCATGCTGAGCTATGCCCATTTCTTGATGTGCAGAATACAACCATGATCATAAACAACAAGTAAAAACACATGAGGAAGATACTATAGGAACAAAAAAAAAGTGTTTGTCATAGCATTACTGAGAAAACAGCAGATCTAATCGCAGGCCAAGACTTCCGCACGGTTATGTTGATGTTTTTTTTTTTTTCTGCTGTTGCAGGCCCTTTTACAGTTTTAAATTATCTGACATCCAAGTTCAACCTCTCGCAATAGTTTTTTTAAGTAATTTGAAAATGTAAGTTATCTAAACCCATTGTTCTGGTGTTTACAGATGGGCCTGGAGGCTGCTTGTGTGCTGCCTGCTCTGCTGACACACAGCTGTAGTTGTGCTGCAGGAAAAGGTTTCTGCAATCACATAACAGCGCTGCTCTACCAGACAGCACATTACGTCCAACTTGGTCTTCAGGCAGTTCCACCCTCCCTGGCCTGCACCAGTCAGCCGCAGACGTGGCATCAACCTGGAACCCAGGTTTGGTCTCCTTATCTACACTGCCCTCTGCTTAAATAATTAAATAAAGTCAGTGCAACACGGATTAAATCTGTCAATTTACAACATTTTTGTGTATTCATTTAAGGGACTCCATCCAAAGCCTGTGTCAGAACTCATAGTTTAGAAACCCAAGTCTGTAGGGAAGACTGGAGTTAAGTCTACTCTGTACAGAGCATATGCTGGTAAGGCACTTGACACCTTTGACTCTCTCATAATTACACGTTACACACTACACTAAGTCATGTGTGAAAAGATAATGGCCTGATCCCAGTTCTCCTCTGTTTACCCCATAGGGCCCCTGCCAGAGCCACATGTTCTTGCATCTGGAGCCAAGCTGAGCCAGTTCCATCCTCGCCCTTTGATGTTCCACATTCAGGAGGGAATCTCAAACTTGGAGTTGGTCCCTTCTCAATTTGGAGTTGGTCTCCTACAATGGTAGGAGAGGGGGGTACCCCCCTCTCCTACCATTGTCCACCTTTAACCCCTCAATCATTGACTTTCCTACACTACCCCTTCCTGGATTTTCAATTCATTCTAATTTGGCCTTTAATCCTAAATTTGATCAACATCTACACTTATCATCAGCACTCAACAAATTGAAGAGGGCACTAGAGAGCAATCAAAATGCACAGCTTGGGCACGTGTTCGCAGGCCAAGAGTCACAGTGAGGAGATTCCGTGAAGTGTGCCATGTCCTAGGGGAGTCATCAGGGAAGGGCTTAGCCAATAGAATTATTGGGGGATCAAAACAAACACCTGCAATGAAAAGAGGGCTGGATCTAGAGGCAAGCATACTTATCAAATATGAAAAAACTGCCAATGTCAGGGTTCTGTCATGTGGCTTTGTTATTCATCCATAGGCCCCCCCATTTAGGAGCCAGTCCTGATGGGAGAGTATTTGATGAGAATGAGACTTATCCATTCGGCCTAGTGGAAGTGAAAAGCTCCTCAGCAGAAAATGTTACCAGTGTGGCATTCTTGAAAATTTGAAATGGGCAGGCCAAACTAAAAGAAAGTCACAAGTACTATTGGCAGGTTCAGGGCCAGCTGGCAGTGACGGTGGTGTGACTTTGTGACAGAGACTCAAACTGACCTGACCATACAGAGAATTTAGCGGCATGGTGTGCATGAATATGTATCTCTCTATGTGTAATCATTAATGAATTCCACCTATCATGATCACTTAGAGCACTTAACATTTGATATCTATTTCCAACTAATAAATTATAGTTCTATTCTAACATTACTGTGTGTTACTTTTTAATTTTTATTAGAGTAGATCAAGTCTATGAACATTGCAACAATATAGAGAAATAATGGCTGAATTTAACATGAATGTCAGTTCAATAATTCATTGGTTTATTATATAGAATAATCAGAAATTAATGTTGGTACAAGACAATACATATGCCATACATAGACATGCAACCCTGCTCACTCATCAAGGAACATTGGACCCTGGTAATTAACCACTATACAGCAGTTGTGCCAGATCTGGCTAATGCTACCTGACAAACTGAGAGGTACAACACTGTCCCATATACTGTATGTACTCTTTCACCCTGCAGATAACTCTCTCCACAAGAATCCGTAACCGTGCAATGGCTTCTGTTTGGTCACGGTCCGTTTTTCTGAACTGGTGGGATCCTCTTTTAAATGGTGGTATGACAAGAGAGGCACCAACACTGGAGAGCAAGTCTTCAATGGTGAATCCCTTGTGCGCCATAACCTCATCCCCAGGTTCCAACAACTTCCCAACAAAAGATCCCTTACCATAAAGAAGTAAACTTCTAGTTTACCTTTCCAAGTATACTTAAGTGGAGTTTGAGTATACTTTATCAAGTATACTTTCCTTACCAAGTATATTTGTATTTATGTACTAGTAGTGTACTTACATATGTACTCGTTAGTATACTTACAAAGTATACTTATATACTAAAAGTACCCTGATTTGGCCCACTTTTGAGTATACTCGAGTAAACTTCAAGGTTACTTTACTTACATATAAGTATACTTAAATTATACTATTTCCTGTACTTGAGTTGTACTATTCTTTTAGTTAAAGTAAACCATTCGTATACTCATTAGTGTACTTCAAGTACACTATTGCTTTGAAAGTGCACTACTCTTTTACCTTCAATGTACTTGAAATATACTTTACTTATACTTGATGCATACTACAACCATACTTGAATTAAACTGTTTTCATATTGCATAAGGATGCAAAATTTATTGACCCGGCCAGGGATTGAACCCCCGACCTCCCAGTCTCAGGGCGGACGCTGTACCACTAGGCCACTGAGTTGGCACAGCCTAAGTTGAATCAAATAGCTGAGTGGAGAGGTATCTCATGTGAATAAACATCTCTTGGAAAAAAATGCACTTTTATGAACGAAGAACTGAAAAATGCGAGGTACTGAATGAAAGTGTTACAGGGTTTGGGCGCCAACCCTGTGAGAGCAAATGTGACAAATAGGCATGGCATTCAAAACTCGTGTCGATCTTTGGGTAACCGCTTTGTTAGCTCCCGATTCTTTTGTTGAAAGCCCAAGAACAGACCGGAGTCAGTCTTCAATTTTCTGATGCAATATTTATTATGGTCACATATAAAGCAAGGCAGCGCTGGTTTCAGTGTGACAGAGCTCCCGCAGGATCTCAGTCAGAATGAGCCCCGATATCAGGAAATGATACACATTTATGTTCTGGGCTTCGGCCTGCCCCGTACATAGGTTGGACTTATAGACGCAACCGAGAATAATTGGCCAGTTACCCAGACATGGACAGGCCAACCACTGTCCATGCCTTGTTTCTGGAATGTGCTATGCTATGTGTGTGAATGTTGACTGGGCGTGCATCTAATGCAACAGACCTAAATAACAAGATAGAGAAAGTACATCTGGCTCCTGCTGTGCCTATCCTCTGCTTAGCAGCCAAGCTGCCCTGAACTATGTAATACATTGGATAATGCAAGAAACATTGAACTATACAGCCAATTGTAACAGCTTTACTGTTGGTGACTGCTTTTGGTCATATAGATGTTTTTTGATTGCTGGAGTGCTGTACCACAGTGAAAGGTATGAAAGGCTAAAAAAAAAAAAGATCTAACAATGCAGCACGCTTGAATGATGGCACATTTTGCCTGCTTGGCGACCTTGTGGTTTTTAAAAGCAGCTGTGAACATCAAAGCCCTGCAACTTGTGAGTGTGAGTGTTGTATTTTAGTTGAGATGCTGAAAACAAACAGAAGGCCAGTGTGTAAAGACCCGCAAGTTGGGGTAGAGAGTAGTTTCATTAATGTTGTTAAGAAGACTGGTAATGTTTGTGCAATCTGGCCAAATATGGTCCAGAAAGATGTGTTTTGATGACGTTGATCATTGTATGTATGATTCATGTGCAGTGTGTATTTTCTTTCTTTTTTTTTTTTTTTTTAATTGTAAAGAACTTTGGCACAGTGTTGTTGTTTTTAAATGTGTTTTATAAAGAAAGATGGATGGTACTTTAAGTATGAGTTGAATTGTGATTGGAGCATGGTGCACTTGTGTGTGGCAACTGGCAACCTTGAACCTATAAACAGTATATACGTAAATATAGTAGTATTTAAGTGTAAATGTAGTCAAGTATAAGCAGTACACTACAGGTTCACTCACAGTGTATGTGTTATGGCAACTACCTCAAAGCAGCCAATGTGTAAAATAGCTATACAACAAGCCAGCTAATACAGTAAAATAATTAATAAATAAGTTTTAACTACTATTGGATAATATACTTAAACTTAAAGTATATCAAGTATGTTATACTTGGAGTATACTTAAACTTTGTCTGTGTACTCATCAGTATAAACTAAGTATACTTTTGTTAAGTATATTCCTGATAGTACATTCAAAGTAATCTGAAAAGTATACTTACCTAAGAGGCCACTCACACTGGCAAGTTTGATCCGCGCCCAAGCACGATTGCCCCTAAAATCCAGATCCTTTGACCAGTGTGATCGCTCCGTATCGCGCTTGAATACAGTACACTTCCCCCGCTCTGGCACGGTTGGAGGGGGTGTGCTTCAGCGCGGTACGGGCGCATACACGAGCACATGCACGGTCACGCACGCAGTGCGCGGACGTAAATCATGCAACTTTCCTCCTGCCTCTGCAAAATTGTTTAATGTGCGCAGCTTGATTACCGGCGAATGGCCGCGTTGCGCAATCAATAATCAACCATGTTGTCTGTGTCACCGTCTGTTGTGCTGCTGCAACCGCGTATAAACAAAAGTCAGTTTATAATGAAAGTACAGCAGTCTGTGTGCGGAGATCTGGCAGCCTGGTGCTGGCCGGCACCGCGTCGGCACCGGCCGGCACTGGCCGCGGCACCGCGCGGTGTGCGGCCACCCGGTCACCCGGTCTGCCGGATCTGACAGGTGCCGCTCCGGCTGTCAGTTGGACCTTTCTGAAGAAGGAGGAAGTTACCTCCGAAACTGTCAATAAACATCCCATGTCTGATTAAAAGGACCAAAATCGTTTTTTAGTTAAAAGGAAGACATGATGAATGTATTTGAACTACATTGATTTATAATGACGTCGGGCCATGCCTGTTGTCGTATTTCAACGTGATGACGTGCACACCAGGGGCAATCGTGCTTGGGCACGTTTGGGCTTTAGGTAATGTGAGTGCAGGCCAGCCGGGGACTGGGGAGGGGGGGATTTTGGCTTTAGCACGATACGGGCTCAAACTTGCCAATGTGAGTGGGCCCTCAGTATTAGTTCACAGAAAGTATACTTAGTTCATAAAAAGTATACTTGAGTATACTCCTTTTTGGTAAGGGACTGCTTTAGCGACAACTAGGGCATGCTTATATTTCAATAAACTATCATGCCAAGATAAGGTAAAAAACTACCAACTTTGATTTTCGCCATTGCCATTCCTCCAGTCTCCTGCAGGCCTGCTTCAAAGCATGTATCTCTTCATTAAACCAAGGTGTGGATCTCTTCAGTCGCATCGCTCTGGTACAGAGAGGTCCGACTGCGTTGAGGAGACTGGAGAGGGCCACATTAAGGGTATTAGTGAGATTTTCAACAGAGCCTGTCTCTACAGTGAGAGGAGCCAAAACTCCAGGCAGCTGCTGGATAAACGCACCAACAGCAGAGGGACCAATATGGTGACTGGTGTTTACATCTGTGCCACCACTAACAGGACAGGCCAGTGATGCCTCAAATTTAATAAGAAAATGATCTGACACAGCAGAGGTGGCTGAAAAGACAGTCAAATCAGAAACAGCTATCCTTTTAGACAAGACCAGATCAAGGATATTACCACTGCAATGAGTTGACTCTTGAACAGACTGAGTAAATCCAAAAGTATCAGTAAGATCTAAAAAGGCTTTACTAAGTGGATCATTAACCTTATTTAGATGGATATTAAAATCTCCAAGAATCAAGATCTGTTCAGAATGGGTAACTAAGCCTGACATAAATTCACCAAATTAATCTAGAAACTGTGAATAAGGACCAGGCAGTCGATAGATTACTACCATGTAAAATGAAGAGAGACTATTCATGGCTGAGGGAGATGAACTTAAAGTAAGAGCCTCAAAAGATTTGAATTTATTTTCCAGATAAGATGTAAAACTAAAAATAGTTTTGTGAAATTAAGGCAACACCACCACCTTGTTTATGAGCCTGAGCTACATGGGCGTAGAAGTAATTAGGTGGAGTAGCCTCATTTAGGGGCTGGAAAACATTTGGTTTCAGCCATGTTTCACACAGACCAATGATGTCAAATCCATAGTCAAGAATTAGATCATTTAAGAGTAAAGCTTTTGTAGCTAGGGATCTGATATTTATAAAACCAAATTTGAGGTTCTTGCTGCCATGACCAGTGGTAAGCAGATCTGTAGGCCTACCACTGGATGAAGTATTAATAGGAATTATACATCTTGAATGAATACATGAAAGTTTTAAAACTTTGCGCTTAGGACCGTATTTAATCACAGTTTTAATTTCATTAGGAATTTGGTTTTGTACTTTATAAGGTGCTTTGTGACAAAATTCTACTGTAACAGTAGAAGAAATGGTTTGTAGATACAGATTTGGGGAACAGGAGATCGTGAGCGGGACGGCAGGGTAGGGAGACTGTCTCAATGTCATAAGCCAAGCCAGCAGTCTGATTGTCTATGTTGTGAGAAATATCCTGACCAATCACATTAGCTGCACTATATGACTCCACACCCACACTAGTTTTACACCTAGCAGGCTCTCTAATCACCTGCCACCTGCCGAGTATTAAATCCCTAGTGTCAAATAGAAGCTAAAGCTCTATCTATATTTTTAGACAAAAGAGCGGCGCCTTCCCCAGTAGGATGAAGGCCATCCGCTTTCAGCAGGTGAGGGCAGCCCCAGAAGGAAGGCCAGTTGTCCACAAAACTAAAACCGTGCTCAGCACAGTGATGGGGCCAGCCAGTGGTTCAAAAAGGTTAACCTACTGTACATCTCATCATTACCCCTCACCAGAGATAATGGACCAGAGACAATTAATCGATACATCTTTCTGACTAACTCAGGTGTCCTAGCTAAGCTAGCTTTTGTGATCTCTGACTGCTTCATCTTTACATTGTTTGTGCCGAAATGAATAGCTCCAGCTATAACTAGTGGTATAGTGTGCCTGGGTTCCCTGTTCCTTCCTCGGTGCTGCCAGCACCCTAAGATTATCCTCTATGTCAGAGACTCTGGCCCTAGGTAGACACTGAACCACAGCTGGCAAAGCTAATCTAATATTGCGGGTGATGTCTCCTATCACTAGCGAGCATTGCTCTACTCTGTCAACAAGAGCGGGAGAGGCACGCCGGCCTGTGGGATTAGGGAGTTTAAGCAACGACGGATTTTGTGGCGACTACGGCAACCGGAAATGGATCTCTCCCAACGCTCTTGCCGTAGCCGTCAAATCCACAGTAATCATTAAGCAAACTGCCGCGACAGCTGTCAGATCGGATCAGCTGAGTGCTAACCACGTGACAGTATGAGAGTATAAAAAGAGGGAGGTGGGATACCTCATCCTTTCCACGATGTCGTTTAAAAGAGCCAGGGATGAGCTGCTTCATGCACTTGATGAAAAAATAATCGTAGAGGAGGAGTTTTTACTCCTTTATGATATGCACACATCCACAAACTTGGATCTACCCAGCAAAACCCACCCGCGTTTCAGCCTTGAAGAAATGCAAGAGGATGGATGTCTTGCTGAGTTCCGAGTCAGAAAGAACGACCTTCAGCTGCTGGCAGATGTCCTCGGGATCTCCGAAAAATTCGTGTGTGAGCAAAGAAGTGTCGTGGGAGGGATGGAGGGTCTGTGCATGCTCCTGAGAAGGCTGGCGTATCCATGTCGATACAGCGACATGATGACGCGATGCGGTCAGCTGCAGGTGCCCGTCCTAAGCATTGCCACAAACACCGTGCTTGATTACATCTATGACCGACATCATCATCGTATCACAACCTGGAACAACACCATACTTAACCCTGCAGCCCTGCAACTCTATGCTGACCGAATCCACCACAAAGGAGCCCCCCTAGACAACTGTTTCGGGTTCATAGATGGTACCGTGCGACCCATTGCCAGGCCCGGAATCGATCAACGGACCCTGTACAACGGCCACAAGTGTGTCCACAGTCTGAAATTCCAGTCCATTGCACTGCCCAATGGATTAATAGGCAACATCTATGGTCCAGTAGGTAAGTCATAATGGTGACTTATACATGATAAAGGTCCTCTGTAAGATACAACCAATAACACGTGTGTGCTGTGCGTACACGCACACTTTATGTAATGTAATAAGTGTGTGTGTGGGCGCGTGCGCCCGCCCCTATTTAGCCTACAGTATATGAGAGATAAATTGATGTTTTTGCCTTACAGAGGGGAGGAAACACGACTCGGGCATGCTTGCAGACTCTGGATTGCTAGCGGTCATGGAGCAGCATGCCAGGTCTCCAGGTGGTCAGCAGATGTGCGTATATGGGGACCCTGCATACCCGCTACGTGTGAACTTCCAGGCCCCGTTTCGTGCTGTCCAGCTTACACCTGAAATGCAGGCGTTCAACAAGGGCATGAATGAAGTCAGGGTCTCTGTGGAATGGCTATTTGGTGACATAGCCAACTATTTCAAATTCCTGGACTTCAAAAAGAACCTAAAAATAGAGTTAAGTAGTGTGAGTAAACTCTATGTTGTCTCTGCTTTACTGAGGAATGCCTTGACATGTCTGTACAGTAACCAGACATCAAAATTCTTTGGCCTTGACCCTCCATAGATTCAGGAGTATTTCAGTTAAATGGAGGGTGGGGTGATTTTTTTTTTTTTTTTTGGTTGTTTGGTGTTCTTTCTGTGACAATACTGAATTATCATTTTTTTGTATTATTATTTTTGATATGTCATACACTTTGACTGGGGATGCCCAATAAACAAAAAACATTTGTATTTTGGATGTTTATTCTTCCTTCATCTTCACAGCTGGTTTTCAAGGTGTAGCCTACAAAACCAGTCCAGTCATTTTATGAAAAAACCTAGGACAAATTGCAAGAGTAGCAAACTCAACTGATTTTGGATCTTCAGTTTGTCCTGAGTGAGGGGAAAAAGTCCCAAGGAATCCCATTTGTGGAAAGTAATAAAAATCACCCATATATATGACCATATAATACCAAAAAACAGCCTTTTAACACACAGGGGAAATGGGTTCAAAATTGTACTTTCAGATATCACTATAAAAAATTCCAAGTTGATTACACACACACACACACACACACAGTAACCTATATAGTAACCTTTTAATTCACCGTTATATAGTAACCTTTTAATTCAAGCCTACTATATATATAGTAACTTTTTAATTCACTGTTTAAATATCTGTTCTGGCATTTATTCCAATTAGTGCATATCAAATCAGATAATGTGATATGCATGTGTAAACAGAATAATTCAAAGAAGTTGTAATTAACTTTTTTCTTGTCTTTGTGTGTGTAATCAACTTGTTAATTTTTAGTGATATCTGAATTTTGAACCCATTTCCCTGTGTGTTAAAAAGGGTGTTTTTTGTTATTATATGGTCATATAGAGGTGATTTTCAAAACTTTCCACCAATGGGATTCCTTGGGACTTTTTTCCCCTCACTCAGGACAAACTGAGGATCCAAAATCAGTTGAGTTTGCTTCTCTTGCAATTTGTCCTAGGTTGACCCCAATTTTTGGCCTAAAATTACTGGACTAATATTTTGGTGTATTATTCACAGTCAGTGTTTCAGTTTACAAAAAAAGACTATTCGCAGCTGCTATTTTAATTTACAAAACATAGTTTTTTTTAAATTATTATATACAGCTGGTAGCCTACTAGAACAAAATGTTTTTAAATTATTATTCACAGCCATTTCACTGTACAAAACATAGTTGTTTTTTTTAAATTATTATATACAGTTGGTACTAGAACAAAAAGTTTTTAAATTATTCACAGCTGGTAGGCTTATTCATGTACAAAACAAATTTTTTAAATCATACGTCACAGCTTTAAAGGATTCAAAACATATTCACAGCTTGTACAAACAAATGTCAACAATAAATGAAAAAGCAGGAAAAATTTTAGTCCTTTTTTTTTAGGCTCTCTATGAGGGCGAGCATAAGTTGTCCTCGTTGTTGCTGCTGCTGCAGCATCATGGCCTGATTTTGTTGGAGGAGGGCCATCATTTCTGAGTGTTGGGTTTGTCTTTCCTGGGCTCTCCTTTCTTGGGCTTCTAATTCTGCTCTTTTTAGTTCTAACTCTTTCTCTCTTAGGGTTCTTTCGGCCTCATCTTTCTCTCTTAAATAATCAATGGTTTCATTCCCACTTCTTCTTTTCCTTTTACCCTCACACTCTTCTCCATCTTCACTTGCCCTTCTTTTTGTTTGCCCCATTCTCTCCATGGCTTTCTTTCGCACTTCTTCTGCTTTCGCCCGGTCTGCCTCTATCTTTTTTGCACCTTCCTTGCTCCCTCTGTTCTCCTCTGCTGCACTCTCCTTTTCTGTGATCTCCTCCAGAAGTGTATCGAGTTCTGTGATGTCTTTTGACGTTCCACTGCTCATCTCATCCTCTTTATTTTGTGATTTGTATTTTGTTTGGAGGGCAGCAAATTCCTCCCTCACTGCCCTCTGGGTGACTTTAAAATGGAGCTCCCGGCAGCTGTTTAGGGAGTCTGCCACCTTGCTCCACATCTTCCCCCGTTCTGTGCTGCCTTTCTTAAACTTGAAAGGCTCTGTTACGAGGACCTCACGACAGAGGAGGATATGGTGAGCCTCCGTCCACTCCACTGGGGATCTGCAGATTAATGAAATGAATAATAAAAGTTTGTTAGCAAGATATAGTTCGTTCAGTGTGAACTGTAATTGTAACTATAACCTACTGTGATCGCTTGTTTGTCACTCTCCCACTGGCAACAGGGTCAGATGACATAGCTTCAAGGAAAATTAAAAACGTGATATTAGATTAGATTATTTAAATGTAGGCTATTGAGCAGACTTTGCATGCTCAACTCAGAAGTTGAGGAAAGGTAAATAGGGTGCTGGTACGCAAAATCACTGAAAAGCAAACAAAACCTGATAGCTCTCACTATAAGTGTAAAACTTTATTAATAAAACTGCACAACAGCAGACAAACGGCAGTGCAGTTTTATTAATTAAAAGTGTCACACTCATAGTGAGTGCTTTCAAGTTTTTTTTCTATTCAAATATGTTGTCATTATGTCAAGTGCAGGTAGAGAGCATAAAAGAAAGAAGTGTGCATTTCCGACAATAATTGAAAGATTTAATTAATTGACAAGCACACACCTGATCGGAGTGTGAAGGGATAGTTCAGTCCGTGACCTGCATGACGTGCAAGAACACATTTAATTTCAGAAATACGAGGAAAACTATTTAATTGACTCACCTGTACCAGGCATTGTAGCGACTACGTGAGACTGGTCCTTTCGGCGTTGTAGATCAGGCTACTACGGCAGACAACGCCGGCACGACGGCTGAAGTCTCGATCAGCAGAGCGCAGATCCATTTCCAGTTGCCGTCGTTGCTTAAACTCCCTATTACCAACAGGGCTGCGAGCCTTCCCACACCAGCGAACAGAGACAAACTCCGCCGCATCTGCTGCCGAGGGTAAGCTTGTGCTAATGCTAGCGGGCCTGGGACTGAGGCTATCTGGAGTGCCCGTGATGTCTAACGTGTTCCTAGCTGAAAGTAGCTGTTCTAGATCACGGACACATCTCTCTAGTAGAGACATCCTATCTGCAAAAGCGAAGCAGTCACTGCACACCATCATTATTACAGGCTGGATTTACTGCAGTGACACGGAGCTAACTGATAGCTAGGCTAAAACTAGAGCTAGCGGATAAACCAGTAAACAAAGTGCTAATAGCTCTGCTGGACTATTGAATATGGAAGAAGGCGCAAAGTTAGCAAGTTTAGCAAATTTACTGAAAAGATACAGATGAGAGGTAATTACTATGACAAAAATTTGGGTTGAGCAGGAGAAATAGAGAGAGAGAGAGAAATGGGTAGCAGCGACCTTATGGAGCAGGAAAATGCGTCACAGTCGGATCCGGAAGAGAATCATCCCACTGGCAGGTAGAACAGTTACATTCTTTGTGAGCTGAACATGAGTAATATCAGGGGATGCCTTTTTATGTCTTGATGCACAACATCCACATTGACAGTTGAGACAATTGAGACAGCCATGCCAGACTTTCCCACCGTGGCTGACTCATTTCCAGGATTGAGTATGTTTTTAAAGCAGTGTGTGTGGAGAACAACCTGGAGCAACTATGTTTTGCCTAGAATCACGCTGACCACATCTTAACTAATCAACTGATGAATCTAACCACCTGTGGATAGTGTTCTATAAAATGACGTTTGAGCAACAGCTTTATACCTGGAAACACCTCTTATAACCTATACTTGTGGTCACAGATTTTGTACCTGGGCAACAACCAGCTTCACGATATCTTTCAGGCCCTGCAATGTCAGTTTGTCCAAAGGTACACACTGTCCAACCAACAGTAGGAGAAATGTGAGCATCTCCTCCGATACCTTTGTTAAACATGAATGACTGTGAAACATTATGATGACAATTAGCCTTGCCTATCCATTTTAAGGATATTTTGGATGGACTTACTGAGACTGTTGAGTGAAATATTTCTTGAAATTAACATTTTAAGTCAATGTGCCAACCCAGATGGTAATATGCCTTCAAAGATGTCATGTACTATATCTGGAGGAAAGCCAGTGCAGACATTGAATGAAAAAGATATGCAGACAAAATATGCTTCCTTTTTAGATCACAACAAGGTTTTCCATTTTCCCCTGCTGACCTGACTCTGAACAAACCTAGCAATTCCATTCTCTCCCAAATTATTATCTATAATATTATTAGTAGGGATGCTCCGATCCACCTTTTACACTCCCAATACCGATACCTTGGGTTCATTATCTGCCGATACCAATACTAATCCAATCCATCCCAAATAGGGATTTAAAATCCAATGTAAAATAAAAAATAAAGCAGCTGTAATTGAGAATAAACCAGTAGATTCAGTAGCTTGGTACACATTTAAAATAAACAGGAAACAGCTCTGTGTAATTGTTTAGTGCAAATAGGGATTTAAAATCCAATGTAAAATAAAGTGAAAAATAATAATAATAATAATAAAATAGCTGGAACTGAGAATAAACCAATGGTTTCACTACCTTGGTACACATTTAAAATAAACAGGAAACAGTACTTTGTAATTGTTTAGTGCAAATAGGAATGTAACATCAAATACAAAAGCAGATGCATAAACCAGTAGCTTCACTAGCTTGGTAAGAACAAAACATTCAAACAGAGGTAGTCATTAACTTGTCATGTTCTTTTTTTCCACCACTAGTTGGGTCAGAAGGCCCTTGGATTGATGCCTATTCAGTAACACACTGAGAGAGCACATTTTAAATTTAAAGATTTTGCTGTGTTGTGGCCTACGTCATGTACCACTCAGTGTAAGTGACCTGCTCAAGCAGATTTCTCTAGCTTCTCAAGCTCAGGCTGAAGCATCACTGGCAGGTTCTTGCTTAGGAAAGCAAGCATTTCTACTCTCTCGGGTGGATGGTGGAGACTGTACTTTACAGCCTCTCACTTTCCACGCTAGTGCAGGGTGTGCAGAGGTATTAGTTAGTTAGTTTACTTTAATGATACCAGCAAGGTAAAATTGGCTTGCAGCAAGTCATTCATACAAGACAAAAAGGACAATAGAAAACAAATAAATAAATACATACACAAGTTCATCAGAATCAATAACACATTCTAAGCTTGAGCTCAAGGGAGTGCAAAGTGGAAAGCCTTAGAGTGCATAGAGCAGCATATCATGAGTACTGACCCAACAACGTCGTTGTCGTCACCACCATCACCATCGTCATCATCATCACCGTCATCATCATCCTCAACACCATCACTGCCATCCTTGCCAAAGAATAACTAATCTAGTTCTTATTAAGGTGTGTGATGGCTGCAGGAATGAAACTGGATCTGTGTCTTTTGGTTTTGCTCCTTGGTACGTTGTACCTGCGACCCGATGGGAGGAGCTGAAATTCGCTGCACAGAGGGTGAGCTCTGTCACCTAGAATGGAACAAGTCAGCCGCTGTAGTTGTCTCATATATAGGGCTTCTGGGCTAAGCTGTGTCTCGCCAATAATTCTGCTGGCCCAATTGACAATCTGGTTCAGTGAGTTCCTGCTCTTTAAAGACAGATTGCCAAACCATGCCACTATGCAAAAAGAAACAACTGATTCAATAAATGCAAACGGTAAAACAACTTCATCATGGTTCTGTCAACATGGAAGTAAGACAGCTTCCTTAGACAGAAGAGACGCTGGTGTCCCCTCTTACAGACAGCTTCACAGTTTTCATCAAAGGTAAGCTTAGAGTCTATGATTGTACCAAGATATTTATAAGATTGTACAAGTTCTACACTCTGACCCTTGATGCAGGTAACATCATGTGGGGAGGCCTGCTTTCTGAAATCTATGATCATGTCCTTGGTCTTTTTTGTGTTAATGTCCAGATAAGACTCCTCACACCACTCTGTGAAATGGTCGACAACCGGACCATGACCCGTCTCATCTTTCTGTAGCAGGCTGATGATGACTGTATCATCGGTGTACTTCACGATGCTTCTCCTCTCAAACCCACTCTGACACAGAGTGTCAATAGTGTATAAAATAAGAAATACAGGGGACAACACACAGCCCTGCGGAGACCCAGTGGAGGAGCAAACTTGGTCAGAGAGGCATCCATTTACACTTACTTTCTGTGTTCTATTGGTCAGAAAGTCAAGGGACCAACCCACAATATTCCTACTCAGGCCAAACTGTTCTAGAAGCCTTTTAGCTAATATGTGGGGCTGCACTGTATTGAATGCAGATGAAAAATAAATAAATAAAAGTCTAGCATGTGACCCAACTTGCTCAACACGTTTGACAAACTGGTTAAGCAGGATGACTGAAGCGTCCTCTACCCCCCTGTTTGGTCTGTAGGAAAACTGCATTGGATCTAGTGCACGCCCTGCTTCCTCCAGGGTCTTGGTCTTGACTAGTCTCTCAAGGGATTTCATGACCACTGATGAGATTGCCACTGGTCTTAGATCGTTTAGAACGTTGGGGCGACTGACTTTGGGGACAGGGACCACTACACTGTCCTTCCAGATTGCAGGGACACTCTGTAACTGAAGGGACTTGTTAAAAAGAAAATGAAAAATAGAGCTCAGTTCTCTGGCACAGGATTTAAGTAAACGCCCACATATATTGTCTGGGCCATGACTCTTGTTTACTTTAACAGAGAAAAAAGCCTTTTCCACATCTCTAATGTCTATAATAAGAGTGCTGGTCATCCTCCAGTTCACACCTCAACTCCTGAACTTCTTTAGTAAAATCATATTTGTCATCCCGGCGGTTATAGAACCCATTTAAAGCATTTGCAAGCTCAGTGTCTGTGTTGAAGCCCTCCATGCTGATCCGACTGCTCTTTGAGTTTTGGAGACCTGCTATGGTTTTCATGCTAGACCAGGCTGAGCCAAGGTTGTTTGCAGCCATTTTATTCTCCAAGTCAGATTTGTACTTCTGCTTGGCTTTTGAGATCTCTCTCCTCAGCTTTCTATTTGCTGTGTGCATGTCAGAAGCAGAGGCTCCCTCTTTAAAAACAGCTCTCTTTTTCTGTAGGCTGGCCTTCACAGATTTATTTACCCATGGTTTGTTATGTGGATAAATTTTAACCCGCTTGCATGGAATAATCATGTCTCTACAGAAAACAATGTAAGAGCATACAACATGGACAAGGGCATCAAAGTTATCACCACACGACTGTTTGAACATGTCCCAGTCTGTGCAGTCAAAGTACACTTGCAGGCGTTCCACAGCTCCCTGTGTCCAGACCCTAATTTCCTTTGTCTGGATTTTCTCTCTCTTTAGGATAGTTTTATATGTGAGCAGCAAGTGCACGCAGTTATGGTCCGCTCTGCCCAGCGGGGCCAAGGGGACGGATTTGTAGGCATCCTTCACCGACCCATAGCACAGGTCTAGTGTCCTACCGCGTCTGGTTGGACAGGATACATATTGATAAAAGTTCCCAAGTGTCTTCTTGAGAGAAACGTGGTTAAAATCACCCAAAATAAAATTTGGTGCATCGTATGAGATTGACAGCAGTTTTTGCACCACCTCGAAAATAGTGTTACACGCAGAATCAGCATTTGCTTTGGGGTGTATAGATAGATAGAATAGATAGAATTTATTGTCTGACCCAGAAGGTGCCAGAAATTTTTCTTTGACAAGGCTCAAAAAGTCTTACATGTACACACACACACACACACACACACACACACACACACACACACACACACACACAGTACTCATAAATAAAAGACACACACAAACACACAAGCACACTATTTCTTAAAAGAAGGGAGAAGGGAAAGGACCGGCTCCTAGTTAAGCTTTTGAGCTGTTGAGGGCTGTGACTGCAGATGGAATGAATGATTTTCTGTAGATCGTTTTCCTGGCCCGAAGAACTATGTATCTTCTGCCTGATGGGAGGGGGGTGAATGAGTGATGGAGCGGATGGGAGGGTTCCTCTGTGATCAGGGTGGCTTTCCTCAACACAGAGCGCTCATACAGATGGGACAGTGGGGTTTGTAGTGATCCAATTATTTTGTTGGCTTGGTCAGTGATGCGTGAGAGTTTTATTTTCTGTTTGCTGGTGAGGAAGCTGTACCAAGATGTGATATTGAAGGTGAGAATGGATTCTTTGAGTGACCGGTAAACCATTGTTAGAGTCTTTTTGCTGATGTTGAAGTGCCTCAGCTTCCGGAGAAGATGGAGACGCTGGAGGGCTTTGCTGTAGATGGTGTCGGAGTGTGTTTGAAATGACAGGCGGGTATCCATCTGCGTACCCAGATACTTAAAACAGTCCACTTGTTCAACCTCTTCTCCCTGGACAGTCAGAGGTTTAAAAAGCTGAGGGGTAATTGCTGGCCTGTCCTTGCTCACACAGCAGCACAGTTCCTAGGTCTTTTGGATGTTAAGTTCCAGTGATTTCTCACTAAAAGTTGCGACCGGGTCGTTGACTGCCAGTTGGTACTGGATGGGAGCCACCATACTGTCCATGTGGGCTACCAGGGCCATGTCATCAGCATATTTAAAAAGACTCTTTCCCTCCCTGCTGCAGGTGATGTCATTTGTGTATGCAGAGAACAGAATGGGCGATAGAACACAACCTTGTGGGAGCCCTGTGTTTAAAACCAGTTTACTGGATTTAACACCGTTTAAAAGCACTTGCTGTGGTCTTGCCGTTAAAAAGTCTTTTATCCATAAGATCAAAGTTGGGTGGATCTGTAGGTTCAGGAGGCAGTGCAGCAGCATGTCAGTGTTTACGGCGTTAAAAGCTGAGGAGAAGTCCATAAATAAAATCCAAGTGTGTGGTTGTGCCGAGTCCATGTTTTCCACAACTGTATTTAAAAGAGTCAGGCTTGCATCCTCTACACCCCGTTTTGCTCTGTAAGCGAATTGGAGAGGATCCAGTTTGTCAGACAGTATGTGACATTAGGTCACACACCATTCTCTGTATATATACAGTTGTGACGAAAAGTTGCGGAAACTCCCGGGGGAGGTGAAAAGGATGTAACGATACAGAAAGGATTTCAACGTCCTTAGTACAAATACGTTCTCTGACAGTCACAGAGCTGCTGCTGCAGTAGCGTCTGTTAATGTAAATACATACACCACCCCCCTGACATTTCCCCGTCACCTCAGCTTGTCTGTCCGTCCGAAAAGGTGCTCCAAAACTTGGAAAAAAATTCGGAAAAAGCCAGGATCTCGCAGTCTTTGTAGTCCTTCTGGTAGCATACGTTCCCCTGAAGTTCTTCAAATTTCCCTTTCAGGGCTTGAAAGTTCGCTAACATAATCGATGGTAGAGGAATCCGGTCTAGCCACTGTTTCTTTAGGCACAGCCTGATGCCCGCTCGTTTGCCTCGTTTCCTGGCCCTCACAGTCCTAGCGCCACGGGTAGGCTTGAAAATGTCCCGGCTGAAGTCTGGTAGTTCTGCGGAGACTGACACGCGAGCTGTGTGTGGCAGGTTTAGCTGCATTAGCTCATCTCTCGTGTACCGCAAGCTGCCCAAGTCGACAGCTTTGGTGAGCAGTAGCAACGTGTGGAAAAATATCCACAGAACAACGAGGTAGAGAGTATCCATTTTCCGCACCAAGGGCACTCCAGAGTGGTCGTGGCATAAGATGGTGAATTAAAAAGATAACTTAAGACTATAAAAACATAAAACATTAAGAACAAGGACGCCAACTTCTCAGTCAAACTCACTGCCGGTCGCTGCGTGCGCATGTGCCCAGGTATTTAAAGGCAGTGTCAGCAAGGCCAGGAAACCGCCGGCGGTTGACTCCCCAATATTTGTATGGGTCGTGTGTAGCAGGAATTGTTTCCTCTGTAAAAAAATCCATGCATTTGGACAGCAGTGCTGGAGATGTTTGCTGCACCAGGCTCCTCCCGCTCCTCCCGAATTTTGTCAAATTCTCTCATGAAGCTGCTGCTGCTCTTCGCTCTGCTTGGTCCTGGGGCTGCTTCCACCCAGGGTGACTTTTCTGGTGGTTCCAAAGCCTCTGCTGCTCCATGAGCTATGGTGGTCCTCAACTCTTCCTCCAGTTCTTTGGCCAGTGCATCTTCCCCATGCTTCGAAGAGTCTGCACTGGAAATGAATCTGGAAAAAATAAGATAAAACATGTTATGTTCAATTATAGGCTCAAACTAATACATCAAAAAAAATAAATAAATAAATAAAAAAAGATCACATCTTCACTAGATGGTTTCTACATTTATTCTGACTTTAAATCTCAAATGTAGATTAGTAGTGTATGTAAGATCTATTATGAATGCTATTTTATATTCATCTTTTTTTAAGTTCCATTAAATTTAAATTTACATTATGGCATCTTATCAAATTTAAATCTGCAGTGTACTATTGTTTAACACAGAGTGACAGGGCAAGAGAGACAGAGAGAGAGAAATAATGTAACAGGTTTACAGTCTAACCTTTCTTTGTATATCGGCTCCAGAGGTGTAGACAATGTATACAGAGGTTCATGTTCCAGGTTGCTGAAGCGTTTGTCGATGGTCGATTCTAGGAGGGTCTTTTTCATTGTTTTAATCCCAGAGTCAGCCTTGGTTTCCATGGAGAAGAGACGTTTGAGAACAGTGACACTTAGGATACCATTAGCAGCGAAGGCTGTGGCTAAGCTCACATTCCTAGTAAACTCCTCAAATGGTTCAAGACAGGTCATTGTTTTCTCAAGCAGGGCCCACTGGTTTGCGTGAGTGTTGTGGGCAGGTCATGGTCAGCAGTATAGGCAGACGCTTCTGTTCCAGCAGACTCTCAATCATGTGATGCTGTTGCTATAGGCCTCCGGGCTCCAGTATTGTTTACTTAGATGATGTATGTACAATTGTTACGGCTCCCTCCTTATTCATTATTTATTTTACATAATTCATTCATTGTATATTTAATACATTCGCTGCCTTGTTTAGTTTCTGTTCATTGTGGTGAGAACGTGTACCCTCAGCGTTGGAAAATAGCAAAGGTAACACCTCTTCTGAAGAACTGCAAGGAACCTTTTGCAGGCCCTAACAGCAGGCCTATTAGTATCTTACCTGTAATAGGTAAACTCTTTGAAGGCATTATCTTTAAGCAGATCCAACAGTATTTTAATGATTTTAGCTTAAATACAGACTTCCAACATGCGTATAGAGTGGGCCACTCAACAGCAACTGCCTTAACATCTTTAAGAGACTGTTGGTTACAACATATTGATTTTAAGATTTTAACCCCTTCCAGGCCATTTTGAACACCTGAAAGAGGTGAAAGAGGTGTACCTTAGAAATAAAATCAAAATGAGAGTTCAACATGAGAAAAATATTATATTTGATTTACAACAATAAACACAGTAAATCTTGAACAATAACAGTACAGTAGATAGTACAATTTATTTCTAAGGTACACCTCTTTCACCTCTTTTAGTGGTTTTGCTCTCTAATAAAACAGCACCCAGAGGTGTTCAAAATGGCCTGGAAGGGGTTAAAATTTTGAAATCCATGTCAAAAGTGATTTAGTGTAACTCCATATGAGTCACTTCAAAGATTTTGAGGATAATAAGTACAAATAGCAACAATAACAAATGGATAAATGACAGGTGGACATTTTTGTCCATGAAGGGTCATGGATGTGATAAAAATGCATTACAGGGCCAAATGGATTTTCATGCTGAAAGTTGGGATTTTCAAATTTAACCCAAAATTACCCCCTCTTGCCAAAAATCACCCCCCTGTGACCTTTTGTTGGTCACTTTCTAGAAAATGGACATTTTTATCCACTTGAAGGGTCATGGATGTGATAAAAATGCATTACAGGGTCAAAAAATGGATTTTTGTGCTGAAAGTTGGGATTTTCAAATTTAACCCAAAATTACACCCTCTTGCCAAAAATCACCCCCCTGTGACCTTTTGGTGGTCACTTTCTAGAAAATGGACATTTTTGTCCACGAAGGGTCATGGATAGGTTAAAAATGCATTACAGGGTCAAAAAATGGATTTTTGTGCTGAAAGTTGAGATTTTGAAATTTCACCCAGAATGACACCCCCTCACCAAAAATCAACTCTGATGAGGATGGTGATTGTCTGTGAGGGAGTTTTGAATTTTGAAAATGGACAAAAATGTCCAGGGGTCATACGAGGGTTAAGGACCCCAGGATTACTCCTACAGAGTGGTGGCTAATGGGGATCCTAATGAACAAATAAACAAATAATAGGTGCTATTCCACCTTATTTTGACATCTTGCTTCAGGCGTTTTGGTTCCATCTTCATCTCAAGCTGGATATCTTGCAGCCTTGAATATGCAAGTGTGCAACAATCTGTCTCCCACTTGCAAAGGTATCACTCACGCTGCGTTGCGACAAAAGTCCCTCGTTGACTACGAGCTGCATTGAATGTGCAATGCAGCCTAAAGTGCGCAATCCCATGTTGTCCATTGCCTTTCTCATGTTGCTGGCGTTGTCCCTGATAAACACGTGGACTTGCTCAGCGGAATTTGCCACTTGTCAAGAATTTTGGTTAGGGAGGCTGCAATCACATCGCCAGTATGTGACTCACTGAAGTTCTTTGCATTTAGCATGGCACTGTGTGCCACAAAACCTGCGTCCAACCAGTGTACCGTTAAACTTAATAACGACACGGGGGACATGTCGGAGCTCCAGGCATCTGTCGTGAAACTCATCGTTTTGACACCTGTTATCTCTTCTACTATGTGTTTGCACACTTTCTGGTACATTTCAGGTAGAGCCGTCTTGGATAAATATTTTCGTTGTACCATTTTGTACCGTGGTTCCAGGTGGTTAATTACAGTCTAAACCCCTTGTCCCCGACAACAAAGAGGGGTTGCCCATTCAAAACAATGAAATGCAGTACCTTTTCAGTTATTTTTACTGCTTTGTTTTTTCAGCTTGATGAACTTGGCATGCTCTTTAGAATGGTATCTCTGGGGATGCTTGATTAAATTTGTTATGTTATAAGTCCAAGTTTTCTCACCACCCCTCAGAACATCGACTTTGCTGATGTTGGACTGTTTTGTGTAGAAAGCGTGAAAAAACTCCATATATGATACCAATAACTATACTGTGGATCAGGACCATTGTGACCGATACCCAATCTAGTTTATTTTCCAATATCGGGGCCGATACCCTACATATATTGTGCCCTTTACAAAATCTCTAAAAGTTGTGCAATAAATACACATTGACTTTCCAAGGTAACAAGGTCTTGCAACAGAAGCTCTAGAACCTTTTCACACCCACATCATCAGATCTTCAAAGCACAGCCAAATAATTAGAAGATAAAGATGAACTGCTAATTGCTAAGATTCCAATAAACATCATAGATTTTATACTTTTTTGAGTGAGCTGAGTGGATTTCACATTTCAAAATCTACATACCAATCTACGACACTCAGTCTGTCAGCATCAGTGACAGGCCACACATCAGAGATCAGCTGCTCTACGTCGAGTAGAGTCTGAAATTGGAGCCGAGTTGACACAGAGAGCGTTGCTTTGCTGAGGCGCTGCTGTGTGAAGACGCTTCAGACATTCAGACGCTTTAGACATTCAGACGCTTTAGCTGACCCGATCCGGTTCAACGTTAACGAGGCCGCTCGTTCACAACGGAGCCTGGCACGGAGTCAGCTACCCTCCGACGACAGACACAGCACTACATTTGCCTCATGAGCCACCGCCTGCAGAGCGTGACTGTCTTCAATCACGGACCTATATAAATCAAGGTAGAGGCGTTAGTGATGATCAAGGCACTTTCTATCTCTTTTCTTTTTAAATCTCACTGGTGTCACTAAGCACTTCAAACTCACACTTCACCCCCATTGGGTCTCACAGTTCAAATACCTCTCCAAAGTGCCCACCCCCACCGTCCACCGCTCTCTCTCTCTCTCTCTCTCTCTCTCTCTCTCTCTCTCTCTCTCTCTCTCTATATCTCTATATGTGTGTGTGTGTCTCTTGCATACGCACATACCACACCACTCTCTGAACAATGGCCACTTCCAAACCCTTAACTACACTGGAGAGGAAAGGAATATGGGCATCAGCTTTTGGAGCACATGACAAGACGCAAAGGAAATCTGACCCAGATCCGAAGACCAGGAAGAATTCAGACACAACACTGCGCAACTTCATCTCACACACCCTCAAAGAAATTCAAACTATAGACTCCGTCACCCCAGATTCTAACCCAACTTCTAATAAAGACCCACCCAGAATTACTGCAACAGCCAGCCCTAATCCCCCCACCCCCACTGAGCCACCAATCCCCCCCACTACAGAGAATATTGATCACCTCATCATCAAAAACATCTTTGCCCAAATTAACCACCTATATTCTGAACTGAGCAAATACACTCAGTCCACCCCCCTCAGCAGCACCATCGCGCAGATGAAATCCACTCTAACCACCATGGAACAGATCGTACTTGAAGGACAGGACCCACATACCCACCTCCCCCAGTTTTCTGCCACCTACTCAGACATTGTCAGTGCAAACATGCATAAATATACAACTATCAGCACCTCCTCCTCAAGAAAAAGAGCAAGAAGGGAATCAACAGAAAACCAACACGTCACACCAGTGGTCATGGAAAATTACAGAACCCCGGACAGCTCCTTCACAACCAATCAATCCATCGTCAAAGAAATCCAAAAACACAAACCACAAATCCAACTCCATAAACTGGTCCATATGAGAAATGGTAACCTCCTCATCTTCCCTAAGAACATCCCATCCCTGAACACCCTTCTCACACCATGGCCGGAGGGAGCATTCAACGGTGCACATCTCACATGTAGACTGGCACGAAAACAAGGTTCCACCCTTTCAGCTGATACCTCTGTGGAACTCCTGGTCATCAAAGGCATCGACATCAACATCAGTGAAACACGAGTCAGAGAACAACTGGAAAACCAAGGCATCCCCATCAACCGAATACACAGAATCATCAGCAGAACCACCCAGCAACCAACCACATTCCTCAAAATTCACCTGACAAACCCTGACCAAGCCGCTGGCCTCCTCCACGAGGGCTTCTATATGGATCTGTTCCAGTACAGAGTGGAGAAGGCCCGGCCTCCACCCACCATCAAACAATGTTTTAAATGCCAACAATTCAACCATATATCCACCAACTGCACCAACCCAGTCGTATGCCTTAGATGCGGAGAAAACCATCACCACAAAACCTGCCCAAAAGAAAAAAGAGAAGCAAAATGTGCCAACTGTAATGGCGAACACTCTGCCGCCTCCAAATCCTGCCCAGTCTACCTGTCACACATGACCCCATCAACAAGGAAACCAATATCCACCACCAGCAATTCCCGCAGCCAGCACCATCATGACACCGACTTCTCCCACCTGCGCAACGACCTCAGAAAACTCACCAAGGACGAACGGAAAATAGAAGAAATAATCAAGAGCATCAGGAAAAACACTCACTTCAGTATATGAATCACTCTCACTCGCCAGGAACAATACACATGCTTTCCTTATTCCTAACACTCATAATGGCCCTCACAACATTTCTACACATCAACATCAGAGGAATACGAGGAAATAAACAAGAACTCATTCAGCTACTTAAAGAAAAAGACATTTCCATAGCCTCCATAAACGAAACACTTTTATCAAAAACCTCACGAATTCACATCCCCGGTTATGACATCATCAGAAAAGAACGACAGACAGGACATGGAGGAGGCGTAGCAATTTTAATACGCAAAACTATTGAATACAGTCAAATGGATCACGGCCTCTCATCAGAACAACTCAAAGGAAATGAATACATCACAATCAAAATGATAACTCACTCACATCACTCCATCACAGTCACCAGTATCTACTGTCCCCCTGGAACAAAGCCTTCAGCTGATCTGTTCACTGCCATCTCCACCCCCAGTCACTCCCTCATCATGGGAGACTTTAATGCAAAACATGTCAATTTTTACTGTAATAAAACAAACGCAAGTGGCATAGCACTTCAACAGATCCTCAGCAATAACAACCTTTCCATCATCAATACAAACGAACCCACCTATATTTCCCCGGCAACAGGCAACACTGACATCCTGGATCTGATCCTCTGCACCCCCGACCTGGCCTCAAAACTTCTCCAGTTCTCCACCACAAACCATCTCAGCAGTGACCATCTGCCTGTTCTTACCACTTTCTCCTTTCACCTACAAGCCATCCCAAATAATAAATACAACTACAGAAAAGCAGACTGGGAAACTTACAGAACACATATTGAAGGAAAACTAAAAGACACTCCCATCACCCCCAATACCACCCCCGATGATCTGGACCTCCAAGCAACCCTGCTAAGCCAAATACTCACTCAAGTCAGAGAAGAAACGATACCCAAAGACACCATCAAAACTCCAATGCAGTCATTACCCCACCACATCCTCCAACTCATCAAACAAAAGAGAAAACTACGACGCGACTATATCCGGTCCAGATCACCTCACACCAAAAGAGAAATAAACAGACTCCAAACTATCATCAAAACACAACTCAGCCTCCATAAACAAAAAACCTGGAAAACCTTCTACAGGAAACTGGACCATGACACAAACCCACGAACCTTCTGGCAGAAAATCAAGAGTATAAACGGAGATCCACAATCCAACACCATCCCCCCACTCAAATCCTCTGGCACCATTATCACCGACAACCAAGAAAAAGCCACACTCTTCCGCAACCACCTTGAAAACACTCACTCATGCTCCAACGACCTTCACTTTGACAACGCATGGAAAGACCTGGTGGACAAAGAAATCACAAAACATAAAACATCACAGACAAATAGAATAGACCCTTCCACAGAGCACCACCCCCTCACAAAGCCTGTCACCACCAAAGAAATACAACTGCACCTGAAAAAGATGAAAAACAAAGCACCGGGAGAAGACACCATCCACACCATACTAATAAAGCAAGCACCAGTCACCTACCTTCAGCACCTTGGGCAGCTCTACACCACTTGCCTCACCACTGGTCACTTCCCTACACCCTGGAAAACCGCACTTGTCACCATGATCCACAAACCCGGAAAAGACCCCCACAACGTCACCAGCTACCACCCCATCAGCCTCCTCAGCCACATCGGGAAACTCTTCGAAAGAATACTCACCTCACGTCTCCATAACCACATTGAATCACTGGGCCCCATTGCACTTCATCAAGCCGGTTTCAGGAAAGGACGAGCCACCACCGACAACATCCTCCGCCTTTCTGAAGACATCTATAGAAATTTCAATAAAAAAGAAATAACCCTGGCAATATTCTTCGACATAGAAAAAGCATTTGATAAGGTATGGCATAATGGACTCATCTACAGACTATTGGATTCAAATCTCAAACTCCCACAACCCACCAAGTCCATCATTTCAAGCTTCCTCAGTAACAGGCAAATTAAGGTCAAAATAGCATCAACTATCTCAACATCATTCACCCCCCAAGCAGGAGTCCCTCAAGGTGCAGTCCTAAGCCCCCTCCTCTTCCTCCTATACATTTCTGACATCTATTACCCCCCAGCCACCATAGCCAAAGTCTCCCAGTTTGCAGATGATTTATGCTACTGGTCCAGCTCCAAAACCCCACAACTCGCAGCCAAAAAACTTCAAACATGCATCACCGAAATAGAAGACTGGTCAAACCTCTGGAGAATCAAACTCAACCCCGCCAAGACACAATGCATCCTCTTCACCAAAAATCAACACCTGCAGCCCAACATCACCCTGCAACTATACAACCAACACATCCCCCTCAGTAAAGAAGCAACCTTCCTCGGCATCACTTTCCAAAACAATATGACCTGGACCACACACATTAACAAACTGGAACAGAAAGCAAGCAATAGACTCAACCATCTCAAAGCCCTCTGTGGAAAACATGGCGCCTCACCCTCAACAGTCATCAAAGTTTATCTCTCCTACATCAGACCACTCTTTGAATACTCTGTCCCTGCCTGGATCACCATCTCAGACAATCAACTACAACGACTACAAACCATCCAAAATAAAGCATTGAAACTGGCCCATAGACTCCCATTCTTCATCAGTAACCACTACATCCACACAATAACAGGCATCCAGACCATAAAACAACGACACAAAGTCATAGCCCTGAAATACCTCCAGACTGCATCAACCAACCCCGCCCTGCAGAAGACCATCAAGGAAGCCCAGGACACAATCAACACTCCCCTGTCATTCATCCTCCACCTGGCAACCCACTCATCACCCTAACCCTGAGTAACTAAGCACACAACACAAACAAAATCACTCACATGAACACACATCACTTATGATACACTAACACACAAGCTTGCACTAGACACACACAGCACTTTAAATTTATTATTCCTATTTACTCATGACACACAAACACACAAGCCTGCGCTACACACACATAGCACTTTATTTATTCCTCATTAACACACAAATAAATCACGTATGAAACACACACCATGTATGACACACAAACACACAAGTCTGCAACAGACACACATAGCACTGTTTTCTCTCTCTCTCTCTCTCTCTCTCTCTCTCTCTCTTCCCTGCCTTGGTCCACTCATATCCTCCTCCAGAGTCCTGCTCCTCCCTCCTCTTGTCGCTCCACCCACCTACAACAATGGGTAGAAAAGGGCAGACGCCCTGAGCTACCCCACCAGGCACAAGAACTCTCGTACTCGTACTCGTACCAATTCAGTAATATTCGCAAAACATACCTGACAATTTTTTTTTTAACACTGACCATCTCTAAAAGATTTGAGTATTAGCTCTTCTGGATAATCTCTGTCTCACTCTGTTTCAATATCAGTATCTTATGTCGCGTGTGATCATCACTTAAAAGCTGCTGCAAAAATTTCAATAGTGATGCATACTGTAGTGCTCTTTTCTAGACAGAGGTTAAGTTGTAAATTGTGTTTAACTATGTCCTCAAATGTACAATGTCCTTGCCTCAATACTGAAAAAAACATCCCCAGTCTGCCTTATGAGGTCTTAATGGCCAATATTTCCCCTGGATTCAACTAGCAAATAGGCCTACAGGCCAGCCTCCAATATTGGCAGTGGAAAAGTGCCACAAGGGGGCGACATTTACCTTGACATTTATCAAGATACAGGAAACATTGCAGGATCTCTTTGGGCAAAATTGAATCGTAGGCAACTGGACTTGTATTTGTCTTAGGAAGACGTTTCTCCTCTTATCCAAGGGGCTTCATCAGTTCATGCACATCGGTCTTTCTAGTCCGCACTAGTCTGACAAAGACAGTGGGGTAAGGTCCAGGTATATAACCTCTGTGGGAGTGTCCACCCTAATGCCTGTGGGTGTGTTCATGCAGGCACTGGTTTCACTTGACCATTGTTTGTGGTCTGGTGTTAACGACAGTCGTTAGGTGCTGGTTTCACTTGACCATTGTTGTGGTCTGGTGAAGAGACAGTCGTCAGAGTCAGGTGAAACCCTGGTGAACGACAATCATTGAGAGTTGTCTGGGGATGTTTTTTGTTGAACCTCCTGGGTACCGATGAAAGGGCAACATTATAAATCGGAGATAGGTGGTGCCGCAGACCCCCTCCCCTGTTGAGGGATGGTTTTTCCACTTTCACATATATGGCCTCTTTTACTCCTCTCTCAAACCATCTATCCTCCCTGTCCAAAATCTTAACATTGCTGTCTTCAAAGGAGTGTGCCTTTTCCTTTAGATGTGAATAGACAGCTGAAACTGGACCTGAGGAGTTCGCCCTTCTAAAAGTATTGCAGGCTCATTCATTGCACTTTTCAAAAGATAATGTACCAGTAATTGGTGGATCTTTCTTTTACTTTGAACAGCATGGTAATATATTAAAAAAAACATTCTATATGTTAGACTTAAAATATAAGTTTTTCTAGTTTAACCCATTAAGTGCTGTGGGCGACTAAAGTCGCTGAATCCTAGACCCCCCAGCGTGCCGGGGGAGACTGAAGTCAACAGAGCTCTAAACTCCCCAGCGTGCCAAGGGAAACTTCGGTCGCCCAAACTGGGTTGCATGAATGAAAATTGTTTTAACCAATAAAATACCTGTTGCTGTAGAGTTTTTTGTTATTGACCAATCAAACTTCACCAGAATACAGAATGCATCTGACCTTATTTGGTAAACCTTATATGGTATTCAGATTTACCGCTCTTGCCAAACAACATCCTACCATACAAAGCGACTTTCGGTAGCTAACGGTAACTTTAACTAGCAAAGATGGCAGCGTCAGCTTACAACCTCTTTCTAAACCAAGACAGTGACAGCCATGATGAGTTTTTGGGATTTCAAGATGAAGAGTTGGATGATCAGGAGCAGCAGGAGAGGAGAGACTTGGAGGAGAGAGCAGGTGCAGGTTTGGGGGAGTGGTGTCAGGTACCAGCGACTCCGGAGAGGGCCGGGCCGGAGCAGCCGGGGCTGCCGGTCTTTGACAGCTCCCGGTGTGGCGCGCAGCATGTGTGGACTTCCAAGAACCCCTATGATTTTTTTCTGGGCCTTTTTTTCACCTGCTGTGTTCAAAAATATGGCCCTGGAAACCAATCGATATGCCCAGCAACTCTTGGCAAGTCGCCAACTTCCTCCACAGTCGCGTCTCCATGAATGGAAGCCCACCATGGAAGAGGAGATGGAGAGGTTTGTCGGCATCCACGTGGGAATGGGAATGTGCGCTAAACCCAGCATCGCCAATTACTGGAGCAGGGACAGTACCCAGCTGAACTGGACGCCAAATTACGGTCACGTGATGTCTCGTAACCGATATCAGTTAATTAATTCGTTCCTCCATTTCAACAACAATGAGATGAGAAGAGAGAGAGGGGATGATGCGTATGGCGCGCTGTTCAAAATCCATCCCCTGACCGAGGCCGTCCTTCACAACTTCATGGAGGAATACTATCCGCACCGGGATCTGGCTATAGATGAGTCGATGATCTCTTTTCGTGGACGTGTTTTTTTCCGGCAGTACATCCCGTCCAAGCGAGTGCACTTCGGCATGAAAAGTTTTGTGTTGACCGACGCCCTGACCAACTACACCTATCTTTGGTACCTGTACACAGGTGGCGCCTACAACTATGACAGAGACAAGGGAATGGGATACAGCTCGGTCACCCAGCTTATGGAAAAAGCCGGCTTGCTGGGCAAAGGCCACGTCCTTTACACGGACAATTATTATACCTCCCCTGCTCTGTACCTCACTCTCCACGACGGAGGCACCGTCGTCCACTGCCGGAAAAACCGACAGTGGATGCCCCTGCAGCTCTGCAACATGAACCTAGTGGCTGGTGAGGCTCCTGTCTTTTATGAAAAGAAACCTCTTCTGTCCGCCTCGTTCAGGGATGCTGGCACCGTGACAGTGTTGTCAACAGGTAGGCTTTTAGGCAGTTATAATAAATAGTTGGTTAAATAAATAAATAAATAAATAAATAGGCAGTTATAATAAATAGTTGGTTAAATAAAGAAATCGCTAGATAGATAAATAAAGAAATACATTTTAGAGGAGCGTATATATATATAGTGCATATAGATTGGATAGCCTACTGTGGAGGAGGAAATAAATAAATGGGATATACCTAATTGATTATTTAGGCTAAAACTAATATGAATAACTATATACAGTATATGTGCTAAAATATGTGTGACCAGAATGCAAGATGTGCAGTGTGTGTGCTAGGATATATCCAGTATGTGCTAAGACAATAAGATACATATAGTATGGACAGTAACAGTATAGTATACTTATTATACCCTGTATGCAGTATCACTGTATAGGCTATTTGTACTGTATTAGAAAATGTTGTTTTATTGTTACTGTGTGTGATATTATATCACACGAATATTTCTAATAGTGCACGATGCCAGTGTCTTTATCAAGCATGTGCGGACCAAGGGGCCACCTGGATACAAGGAGGTGGTCAAACCCAGGTGTGTGGAGGACTACAACCGCTACATGGGCGGAGTGGACAGAGCTGACCAGCTGTGCTCCTACTACAGTTTCTCCCACTGCTCCATGAAGTGGTACATCCACCTCTACCACCATGTCAGAGAGGTCGCCCTGGTCAATGCTCACATCCTCTTCAAAGAGGCAACAGGCATTTCCATGGCCACACCAGACTTCCGCAGCCAGGTGGTGGCAGGCCTGCTCTGCAGGCCCCTGGAGGATGCCCCCCTGCTGCCTCCCAGAGAGATGCCAGGAGTCCCAGCCCGGCTGTCTGCAGTGGGACAACACCTCCTGGGACTGAGGGAGGGGGGCAGCAAGCCCGACTGCAAGGTGTGCTCCAGCAGAAAGAGAGGCCCTGCTGAGGGCAGCAGCAAGACGTCTGGATGGAAGCAGACTGCCTTCTTCTGCAAAACCTGCCCTGAGCAGCCTGCCCTGTGTCCTGTCCCCTGCTTTGAGACATACCTCACAAAAATGCTCTACAAACCCAAGTATCTCCCCCCAGAAAATTAGTCTGGCCCAGTGGCAATAGCGTGGGGCCAGTGGCCTGTCAAGGAACATTTTGAAAATGGGATATCTGAAATGTGAAAATATGACTGATGTTAGTGAGAATTTCATTCATTTAATTTAAAAAAAAGATATTCAAGATATTGCTGTTGGTTTATAAACACAAAATGGTTTAGGGCCAAAATACATTTCTGATCTGCTGCTAAATTATGAACCATCCAGACCTCTTAGGTCGTCTGGGACAGGTCTGCTTTCTGTCCCCAGAGTAAAAACTAAACATGGAGAAGCAGCGTTTAGTTTTTATGCTCTACATATCTGGAACAAACTCCCAGAAAACTGTAGATCTGCTGCGACTCTCAGTTCCTTTAAATCACAGCTGAAGACTTTTCTGTTTGCCGCTGCCTTCATTAGACCACATTAAGGTTTAATTTACACTGCACTGTAACTTTTAATGTCATGTTCTATCTTATTCTCCTTTTAGCTTCTTTTTATTAATTGTTTTTATGTATGTTTTCTTGTGTTGCTTTTATATTGTTTTAATGCCTTTATGCTCAATGTAAAGTACTTTGAATTGCCTTGTCGCTGAAATGTGCTATACAAATAAACTTGCCTTGCCTTGCCTTGCCTAAAAAAAAAAAAAAAAAAAAAAAAAAAAAGCACCATTTATAGCATAAAGTAACAGTCTTATGAAAAAATATGGTCAATTTACTCCTGCTAAAAAATTTTTTTAAAAATCTACCGTTTTTAATTTTAGACATGCTGAATTCTTATATTTGATTTAATATTTACATATTTAGATATTTGATGATGTTAGAAACAAAGTTTCCTCTGAAGCAGGCCTCACCAACCTTTTGAGACTGAGAGCTACCTGAATGGTAGAGAGTGATATGGAGGGCTACTTGTCTGATATGGAAGCCGAGTAAGAGATGAACATAAGACGGCAGAGACAATGTTGAGACTGTGTAGGGAAGATGGTCCTGGACTTACGCACACACATACACGCATCCCTTGAAATTCAACCCCTCGTTTGCCCCCCACCCCCTCTCCCTCCCGTTACAGTGCAGTTTGTGGGTGCAGAGCACCGTAGTGGCTGCATACGCCTCTCGTCTGTGCTGGGACACCTCCCCCTCCCCAAATCCCTTCCTCCTTCCACATGTGCAATGTCTCGAGTCATGTTGTAATGTTTAATATGTGCTTATTGTGCTGGGGTGTTTTTTTCCCAATGCCATGTTGTGCTTCCCTAGGAGCCCCTCCCTAATGTCCTCCTTTCTCATCTAATGTAAGGGGTGCTGCGCATGCTGGCTGATCCGAAGTTCTCCTGATCCTGTAACCCTGTATTTGTTATGTCTTTTTGTGTTTCTTGGACGGGATGTAACTTAAACTAATTTCGTTATACAATTTGTATAATGACAATAAAGTCCTATCATCATCATCATCACTCTGCAGGCACCTCATTGTGTTCCGTTTTCTGTTTTCTTATAAAATATGTAAATATGATATTAAAGTCTTGTTTAGCTTGATTGGATCTTTTTCTTCTAAATATTCAACTCTGGCTTATGAAATATTCTAATATGATACCAAATTCTTGTTTTGCTTTATTAAATATTTTTTCTTCTAAACATTCAACTCTGGTTTCAGAATATATTTATTTATATATCAAAAAATCATTATTGTGTAGCCCTATGTCTTGACAGTTCTCATAGCAAATTTGATGGTCCTATCTATTGTAGAAACAAAATCTGTGGAGCTTTTACCAAAAGAGAGTCGGTGAGTTTAGGGTGTCGGTGAGTTTAGAATGTTGGCCCGGCACTCTGGGGTCTGAACTTTCCAGAACCCTCTGGCAGGCTGCACGCTGAGAGTTCCAGAATGTTGTGGCACTTAATGAGGTAAGACATCGAAGAGGCTTACCCAATCAATAAGAGACATAAGGTTAAGTAATAAATTGTGTTTAATTGTGTCATCAAATGTACAAAAAATCAAATGTATAAAAAATTATGTCATCAATTCAATATCCTTTATTTATACTTGTGAGCCACTGAGGTTGCGCTCATTTACAGTGATGACGAGGACTTTATTTTGTTTTTTTAAATATTAAACATATTTTATTAAAATAGTGTTGAACCATGTAACATTAACAAAAACGAAGGCACACAAATATTTTTTGGTTTCAGAAAATAAAGACGTGGAAGTACTGACTGGGTACCATTTGTCTTAGGCTACGTAAACCGCATAATAATATTGTCTTATCAGGTTATAATCTACAAACAGTGCAAACAACTTCCCTTTGGGCAGAAAACAACAACAAAACGTCAGTCTGAAGTTACCCTATGGCATGCACACCTGGCAGCAAAATGTAAAACAGCACATGATGGAACGATTGTTTTGGGGAGTGTAAGGTAATAAAATAAGGTCTGGTCAAAATTGAGGGTCAACAGATGAATCCTTCTGACTAATCATGTCAAACGTCTACATCAATTTCAAGCCAGGGGTTGCTTGTCATGCTAGCCTGGCCAGCTAGGTATTCGCTAGCTTATTGGCTAATCGTTTCGCTAGCCCTTCACAGGACTGGTTATGCATTAGCTGGTGCTCCTGCTTTAAGCCTTTATCTGAATGTTCACTCCACCGCGAAAATAATCACTGTGAACAGTCAGATAAAGGACTGTTAGGAGCGCCAAACAGCACATAACCTACATAGCTAAATATGCCAAAAGCTATAGCCAGCTAACAAAAAAAGTGAATGTTTTAACCTCAGATTATCTTGACAGTCGTACTCCGCACAGAATCAGTCATTTCAGTCATCAGTCATCAACTTGTTTCAGCTGTGTCCTCGCGCTGCTCTTTTGAAGCGCTTAAATGATACACATGATCAGCACAAGATGTGCCCTCGCTCGCGACAGATGCTGCTGACAGTTTTTTGTTTTCAGTTGCAGATTTGTTCGCACAATTCGGACAAGTCACCCAAATGGGCACGAAAAAAGCGAGTTGTGCTTTTTGCCGTGTTGTTTGCATCCCTGATATCTGGCCCCCTTCCATCACTCAACCGTGGTGTGGGTTGTTTTAGCCGCACTTTAAGTCTCCACTCTTGGCTGCACCTCACCTGTATAGCTGACAATGTATGCTTTGTGGATAATTTAACTTTTTCTAGAATCAAGTCCCCTCCTGTCCCCAACAGGAAACCCCTTCCTCTCCCACAAACTACATTAGCTCCCTCTTGTGGCCAGCCGGGTTCTTTACCCTGTTCCCTACACCTGCCTTCGATTCGATACATATCTAGATACACGGGTTACGATTTGATTCAGAAACGATATATTTTTAATAGAGAACGATTCGATACAGTTTAAGAACGATACGATTCGATACAACCCTAAAAACAATACGATAGTTAACATTTGTTGATGTAGACTGGGCATCACCAAATGATGGACCGCGGTCCGGGCACGGAACCAGTGGCGGTTCTGTCCAGACCCGTGACAACAAGAGAGCACTTTTTACTTCGGATCTTTTGTAGCACAGAGGAAATATGCTTCTCAAACACTCGCTATTTAGTGTTAGTGTATGATTATGAGTTGTAGAACATAATAAATTATCTTGAAGGAGTAGATGTTTACCAGTAAGTTTGACTCCAATAATTTAACAGTATGTTAAATAATTTAACAATATGTTAAATTATTATTTGTTTTAAAAATGTAAATTACTTATCAAACAGACCTAACAATTCAACAATGTATGAGCAGGAGCATTCCTGTGATAACATAGATTGAATATGAAAAATAAGCCAAAGTGATACCTCTTCTCTGAATAGACAAGCTAAGCCAGTGTGCTGCTGTTAGCCAGTGAAAATACAGCAGAGTGGCACCTCTTCGCTTTGTTACACAATCTATGTCAGTGCGCTCCTGTAGCCTGGAAAGTTTCTCTGCCTTTTGGACTCGTACGGTGCCGGTGCAGTTGTTGTAAATTTTTTTCTTGGTGGTGCAGGTGCAGGTGAAACGACTGGAGGGGTTGCGCCTCCCAGATTTGACCTCACAGGGCGCCAACCAGCTCCGCGCTGCGCCCTTCTCGTCGCGCAGACTGGTGCGCCCTCGCGTCCCGCGATCACATACACAATGAATGGCTGTGGTGGCCGAGGTCTGCGCCGGCGCTATGTGAAAGCCCCTTAACGTTACGGAGCATGCGGAAGAGTCCTTTCGTGAGCTCTCGCGTTGTTTAGAGATGAAAACTGTAAAGCCTCAGGCAACCGATTCATAGTCTCGCGATATCCAATCCACAACTCTACAATCGATTCATCTAAGGATTCATGGCAGATTTTGTATCGATTGAGGAGTCTGCTACCGATACAGCCGTATCTCTCGCCCGTAAAATCGGTTATCCGGTCGTATTGGTGTATCGTACCCAACCCTACTAAAACGTGATCACACCCCCAACCACATGGTGCATGGGTGATAAATCCAGTTGCACATAGCCTCATAACTCCCTGTGCTCATGAAAATATGGCTTCATCGCTTAAAATGTGCCTGATTAATGCACGCTCTGTGGCGAATAAAGCACATATACTAAATGACTAATTTACAAAGGAGGATTTGACATTCTTATTTCTGACCGAAACCTGGCAATGGGAATTCATCCATTTAAACTATGCCCTATGGACTGTTCTTACATCGGGACCCCACATTGTCAGGCCATGGTGAAGGACTTGCTTTGGTCTGGAAGAACCTATTTTCTTGCCAGTTGGTCAGCACAGAATATTTTACTTTATTGTGTCTTAATTTATTGACCTCCAGGTCCAGCAGGTCTGAATTTACTGACTTTGACTTCTCTTAATATGCTGGACAGAGCTTTTAGTTAGTAATTTTAATCATTAATGATTCCACAAAAAATGCATTTTCTTTAGTCTCTCTGTATTCCCAAACCCTCCATGACATATTATGACTCACAGTATGGCTGATCAGTTCTTGGCGCACTACTGTTGTGATTTTAAAACAAATCTGAACAATGTTGAGATTTTAATGCAGTCTTAATGAACATTGCTCCACACTGTTGGACACAATGGCACCCTTAAAGGTTAGGACTAAAGCTATCTGCAACACTTGCCCGTGAATGACAGATGCTGTCCACTGCCTTAGATGGGAAGGATTGAACGGCTATGGAAAGCCACTGGACTTCAAGAGAATAGATTACATCTTAAAAGATCTCTGGCATTCCTTCAATGCACTGAAATTTCCGCCCAACAAACCCAGCAATGACTTCTCAGCGGTTTCGGTTTCCATTGTTGTTTTTCGTGTTGTGTCCTGTGCGTCAGTATTACAGGTATACCGGGAACTCGTGCAATGAGAAACGTTCACGCTGTTTGGAGTGCAAAAATAAATTGCGATTAAAAGTGTTTTTTTTTTTTTTTTGGCACGTTATTTTTTCTGTAATTAATTAATCGTAATTAATGCGATAGCCTTAAGTCCCAGCCCTATTATTATTATTACTCTTATGCTTATTATTATCAGTAGTAGCAGTATTCTCTTGGATCAACAACTCTGAAATTCTTTTTGCCATATTTCTTATGCTTAAAAGGTGTTGCTAAAGGACAACCTTTACCATTTGCCTTGTACACAGGATTACCGTATTTCCCCAATCGCCCGGGCGTTTAATATGCAAAATCAACTTGGACCCCAGGTGTTTAAAAGAACCAGGCGGCTATTCGCTGCAGGCCTTTATTTATTTTTGCACAGACCTGCACCAGGCCATTATTGTTATGACAGTTACTGTCCAACATATTTACAGTCGGTCAATTTAAGATTACGGTACACCCTTTTTTTTTCTAACGTTAGCTAACTCTCTCATTTTGACAGAAAACGGAAGTACCGAACAGTTATTGTGTGGCTAACTGTTTACTTCTGCAAAAATAAGGTGAAAAGCCTTATTTTGGGTTACCTCAATTTAATGAAAATAATCGCCCCGGCGGTTATTCGGGTGGGCGTTTAATTCGCAAAATGGGTGCAGACCTCAGGCGGCTATTTGCGACCGGGCGATTAATTGGTGAAATATGGTAGATATACACCAAGCAGATACTCTGAGTTGAGAGGTTCTGTTTCTGTTCAGTGTGTCATAAATCACATTTCCTGTACCACACAATGATGCTGTGCTCAACAAACTTATCAAGCATTTTCTTTATTTTCATGACTATTTACATTGTAGATTCTAACTGAAGGAATCAAAACTATGAATGAACACATGTGGAGTTATGTACTTAACAAAAAAAGGTGAAATAACTGAAAACATGTTTTATATTCTAGTTTCTTCAAAATAGCCACCCTTTGCTCTGATTACTGCTTTGCACACTCTTGGCATTCTCTCCACGTGTTGATTGAGAAGGTGTGTCCTGGCTGTGACCGCTATGGAATCAATCAGTCTACCGTGAGCAGGATTGTACTCTCATGGAGTAATTTTTTATATTGTGTTCTTGGTGCACAGTGCATTTGGATGTCACCAGAAAAAATAAAAGAGTATCTGCCCCCAGAATTCGAAGACTATGCAGACACCACGGTCATTCTAGACTGCACTGAGGTGAGGTGCCAAACACCCTCATCCCCTTTACTCCAAAGTGAGGTGTACTCCAGCTGCAAGTCTCATTGCACCTTGAAGGGAATGATTGGCATGGCTCCCTTGGTGCAGTTACCTTCATTTCCCCCCTCTATGCTGGTTCTGTCAGTGACAAACAGCTCCTTGTGGAGTCAGGAATCTGCAAGCACCTCAGGCCGGACTCAGCTATAATGGTGGACAGAGGCTTCTTAGTTGATGATTGTGTACCTTGTAAGGTGTACAGGCCAGCATTCCTGGCTGAAAGAAAGCAGATGACTGCCAACGAGGTCAGGGAGACACAGTCTATTGCACACCTTAGAGTCCATGTTGAGCGCCTGATTCGTAGGTTAAAGGAACACAAGTTGTTTAACAATGTTATTCCCCTGAACATGTTTGGCAATATTAATCAACTGTTTGTAGTTGCATGTCTTCTGTTAAACTACGAGACTGGCCCCCTAGTAAAAGCTTGGGCAAAGTAGAGAAAATCAAGATTACCATCAAACAAGCTGTTAAAATTACTGGCACTACACACATGCAAATTTCAGAACTTTACAGTCATGCAGCAAGCAGGAAGGCATTATCCATCTCTCAGGACCCTACTCATCCACTCCACCACTCCTTTGAGTTGCTCCCATCAGGCAGCCAATACAGAGTACCTCTGGCAAGGAAGTGATGTTGGCCGGAGTTTTTATATTGTTTTTAGACTGAGAGAAAAGTGCCTTTTGATCACAGGCTCTATCACAGTGTGATGGACAATAAAGTTTTTCTTGAATCTTGAATCTTTGTATATGAATTATATAACTTGTCTGAACCATTTGTAATGTTGAAAATAAAGTCACAAAAACATGTACTGTTTAATTGTGGTGATTACAAGTAACATTTACAGTATACAGTACAGTAGTACAAAAAGTAGAGACAACATTTCAAGACAACAGCATATGAAGATATGTATAAAAGTAAAAGAAGTCAGCCTTTTCTTTGATTGTTTTCATGATTTCATTATCCCTGCGTATTCTTTGAACAAACATATCATCCTGGGCATAGACCACGAAATCACACACCTCAAGACCGGAAATAAGCAGTTGTCCTTGAACCTGCCAGTAGTAATGGTGAGTATGCTTAAGCTGTAAGACATTGTCAGTTACTTTAAGGTAGGCACAATCCACATAGCTCAAGACATTTGGGCACTTAGCATCTAGATGGTAGGGTAGGTAGGTAGGTAGATACTTTATTCATCCCGCAGGAAATTCACATTTTCTTCAGCAGTATCCACAGATTACAAATTAAGTGAATAAAAAAATAGAAATAAAGAATAAGATCTAAGTATCAATAACCTAATAACCTAACCTGAAGAACACACGCTCCGACTGAGGTTCAGAGTTAGTGTGAAACTATGAGACCAAGACCGTCGACAGAACCTGACGCCCGGTACTGGGAATTCAGGAACTGTCAGACTAGATCCAGCCTCATGGAATCAACCCTTCCCCTCCAGTCTTTACGTGTTATCTACCAGTATTGCAGTATGTGTATAATGAGTTATTTCCTCCGGGTGGAGTTAAAAAGCCGCATGGCGTGGGGGAGGAATGATTTCCTCAGTCTGTCAGTGGAGCAGGACAGTGACAGCAGCCTGTCACTGAAGCTGCTCCTCTGCCTGGTGATGGTGCTGTGCAGTGGATGCAGTGGATTGTCCATGATTGACAGGAGCCTGCTCAGCGCCCGCTGCTCTGCCACAGATGTCAGGCTCTCAAGTTGTGTGCCCACAACAGAGCCCGCTTTCCTCACCAGTTTGTCCAGTCGTGAGGCGTCCCTCTTCTTGATGCTGCCTCCCCAGCACACCACCGCATAGAAGAGGGCGCTCGCCACAACAGACTGGTAGAACATCAGCAGCAGTTTTTTGCAGATGTTGAAGGACGCCAGCCTCCTGAGGAAGTACAGTCGGCTCTGTCCTTTCCTGCACAGAGCCTCCGTGTTGGCTGTCCAGTCCAGTCTATCATCCAGCTGCACTCCCAGGTATTTATAGGTCCGCACCATTTCCACACAGGCACCGTTGATGCTTATGGGCTCCGGGTGAGGCCTGGTCCTCCTGAAGTCCACCACCATTTCTTTTGTCTTGGAGGTGTTCAGGTGGAGGTGGTTGTAACCACACCATGCTACGAAGTCCTGGATGAGTTTCCTGTACTCCTCCTCCTGTCCACCGCTGATACATCCCACGATGGCCGTGTCGTCCGCGAACTTCTGCACGTGGCAGGACTCCGAGCTGTACTGGAAGTCCGACGTGTACAGGGTGAACAGGACTGGAGAGAGCACAGTCCCCTGCGGCGCTCCTGTGCTGCTGATCACAGTGTCTGACCTGCAGTCCCCCAGTCGCACATACTGAGGTCTGCCTGTCAGATAGTCCATGATCCATGCCGTCAGGTGTGAGCCTACTCCCATATCAGTCAGTTTGTGACCAAGCAGCTGGGGCTGGATGGTATTGAAGGCGCTGGAGAAATCCAGAAATGTGATTCTCACAGCACCACTGCCCCTGTCCAGGTGAGAGAGGGATCGGTGTAGCATGTAGACAATGGCGTCCTCCACTCCCACCTTCTCCTGGTACGCAAACTGCAGAGGGTCGAGGGCATGGCTCACCTGCGGTCTCAGATGGTGTAGCAGCAGCCGCTCCATGGTCTTCATCACATGTGACGTCAGGGCGACCGGCCTGAAGTCGTTCAGCTCTGCAGGACGTGGCTTCTTTGGGACTGGGACGATGCATGATGTTTTCCACCGCAGTGGGACCCTCCCCTGCTCCAGGCTCAGATTGAAGATGTGCTGCAGAGGGTCTCCCAGCTCTGACGCGCAGACCTTCAGCAGTCGTGGGGATACTCCATCCGGACCTGCAGCTTTGCTGGGGCGAAGCCTCCTCAGCTCTCCACACACCTGGGCTGCTGTGATTGTAGGCAGGGAGGGGGTCTCCTCATCGCATCTGTCCACTTGTAGCGGGGGGAGGGGAGCAGATGGGGGTGTGGGGGGCAGGGTGATCAGAGGTGAGAGTGAGATGGGGTGGTCAAACCTGTTGAAGAAGTTGTTCAACTCGTTTGCCCTCCCCCCATCCCCCTCAGTGGTGGCCCCCTGCCTGGATCTGCAGCCGGTGATGATCTTCATCCCGTCCCACACCTCCTTCATGCTGTTGTTCTGCATCTTCTGCTCCAACTTCCTTCTGTATTGCTCCTTTGCCTCCCTGAGCTGGACTTTGAGTTCCCGCTGCACGCGTTTCAGCTCCTGCTTATCACCGTCTTTGAAGGCCTTCTTCTTCTGGTTCAGGAGGCCTTTAATGTGACTGGTGATCCAGGGCTTGTTGTTTGCATAGCAGCGCACCGTTCTTACAGGAACAACAACGTCCATACAGAAGTTAATGTAGTCAGTGGTGCAGTCTACAACCCCCTCGATGTTCCCGCTGTGCGACCCCTGCAGTACATCCCAGTCAGTAGTGCCAAAGCAGTCTCTCAGAGCGTGCTCTGCCTCAGGAGACCACTTCCTGAATGACCGTGTGGTTGTGGGTAGCCTCCTCACCTTTGGTTTGTAGTGAGGCTGAAGCAGAACAAGGTTATGGTCAGCTTTTCCCAGTGCAGGCAGTGGGGTGGCCCTGTATGCATCCTTTACATTTGCATACAGCAGGTCAATAGTCTTATTTCCCCTGGTGTTACAGTCCACATACTGGAAAAAAGCAGGAAGTGTATTGTCTAGGGTCACATTATTGAAGTCCCCGGAGATCAACACAAGCGCCTCGGGATGCTGTGTTGAGAGTTTGTCAACAGCGGAGTGGATGATGTCACACGCGACTTCCGCGTCGGCTCGAGGCGGAATGTAAACAATGACCACAATGGCGTGTCCAAACTCTCTGGGCAAGTAATAGGGACGTAAACTTACGGCCAGAAGTTCGATGTCCCTGCAGCAGATGCAGCTCTTCACACTTACATGCCCAGGGTTACACCACCTTGTGTTCACGTACACCGCGAGCCCCCCTCCTTTCCGCTTCCCGCAGGCTTTGTTGTCTCGGTCCGACCTGACTGTGCTGAAGCCGGGTAGCTCCACGTTAGCGTCTGGGATGCTAGTCGTTAGCCACGTCTCAGTAAAGCACAACAAACTGCACTCTCTGTAGATCTTGACATTTTTCACCAGCGCAGCCAGCTCGTCGATCTTGTTGGGCAGTGAGTTCACATTCCCCATGATTACCGCAGGTACCGTAGGTTTGTATCGCCACTTCTTCTCCAGCCGCTTAGCCTCCAGCTTAGCGCCGGCTCTGCAGCCTCGGTACGGTCTCCTCACCTCGTCAGGTAAATGTGGAACCACGCCGACACGGGACTTGGTCTTCAGAGAAAGTAGTTGTTTTCTCGAGTAAACGAGTTTCACCGGGTGAAGATCCATAGTCAGGTAGCACACGGAGGTACGAAAATAAAAAAACGGAACAACTCAACAAAAAAGTAAACAAAAAAGTAAACAACAAACACGGACATACACGGAGCTGCTGAGAAGGCTGCCACTCGCGTCGGCGCCGGAAGTCTAATCCGGATGATAAAGCCGCAAGGGTAGTGGTTAACATCCTTTGCCTGGCAGTATTCCTCCACTGCCTTGGGTTCCATGTCCAGGCCCCTCTTCATTTCGGCTGTTTGATAGCCAGGACGTAAAATTCTGGCTGCCAGGCTCTCAGCTGTTGACTGTCCTCTGACATGACAAACTTCTCTGAAAATGCATGAACACATATATTCAACTTATCCCAAAGCAGTACATTTCTATGGCACAACAGAGTGGAAGTATTCCACTTCAGTGGGTAAATTGTGTTCTAAAAAAAAAAAAAGTCACATTAGCAAAGCTACACATACCTGAATCTAGAGGAAGTCACGCGTGGTCTTCTTAACAGGTGCCATTCTTTCAGAGTACGTTGCTGTCTTGTGCTTTCCTCAATTTGGTGCGACATGGTCCTGGTTGTTTTAAGAGATGTCAGGTGTAGATGTTGATGGCAGGTTGGTATGAAACAGCACTCTGCGGGACCTAAATGATACCCATCAAGAGGTAGAGATGGCCGTGATGGTGCGGAGGCATGCAAGCATGTTCTGGGTGGACTCAAAGCTGGCAGGTGGTAGGAGAGAACACTCCCTTCTTGGACCTTTCCAAAAACGCTTTCAACCAGTGGGATATCTCCAGTGATTCCCATGGTTGTTATCAGTGGAGCAATTTCCCTCGGCATACTGTGGTAGATGTCATTCAGTCATGGAACTGTCATGTCTGGAAGCTCACAGTTCAGGTTGCAGGCCCCTTTTTATAACTTGCTCCTAAAAATATGCAAAACAGAGCAGTTAGATAGGTAACAATATACTGATTTTTATTATCAGAAATGACTACCTTATTATTAAATTCTACTCCAATATCTATCTTTGCTCTACATGGACAGTGTGTGTGTAACGGATGCCAACTGAGCTGCACATGTAGAAAGAAATGGAAGAAGCAAAGTTAAGTAAATAATTATATTCATCATCACAAATTATTAACAGATTCCCTCAGCCAGTCTCCGCTCCTTAGGCCTAGCTGATAACATCACCATCTCATTTGTTGTTTGTTTATTTAGGTGTGTGTTAACTTGTATGTAAAACAAAATTTAAATAACAATTACATTGTGGAGCTGCGACAATAACCTGAGTTCTGGGTTTATGCCACCGCTGCAGTGTGATTGCACAGCGCAAGCCCTGCTACACATAGGGTGGCCATACGTCCGGATTTAGGCCGGACAGTCCGGAATTTAAATGCCTTGTCCGGCGTCTGGCGCAGCCTCAAGCCGGACGCTTATTTGTCCTCCTTTTTGGAGTTGAACGCAACGCTGGCCCGGACTGTACATCGATATCAGTCATATTTTTTGTCACAGACTTTTAAATTACAATCCAGAAAGTGCATTAATTGGATGCGCGTTAGTTTTTCTCCTCCTGCGCTGCTGTGTGCTCATGCCGGAGTGCGTGTGTGTGGCGCTGTCTGAAGTCACTGGCTAACAGCAGCACACTGGCTTAGCTTGTCTATTCAGAGAAGAGGTATCACTTCGGCTTATTTTTCAATCTATGTTATCACATGCATACCACTGCTCATTCATTGGTAGCTGAATTGTTAGGTCTGTTTGATAAGTAATTTACATTTTTAAAATAATAATTTAAAATATTGTTAAATTTTAAAAAAAAGGCAACATGATGCAGGTCAAAGACTAAAATATTATTGACTAAAACTATTGACTAAAACTAGACTAAAATACTTTGGATTTTCTTCGACTAAAACTAGACTAAAATGCCAAGACTTTTCGTTGACTAAAATGTGACTAAACAAAAAAGAATTCAAGTTGACTAAATATGACTAAAAGTAAAAAGGGCATTTGACACTAGACTAAGACTAAAACTAAATTGAAAATAGCTGATGAAATTAACACTGGTGGACCTGACTCAGTCCAGTCAATTTCTACAAAGGAGCGACTGAAAGCATCCTGACTGGAAACATCACAAACTGGCATGGGATGTGCACGGCCCAGGACAGGAAGACTCTGCCGTACCACCAGACTACAGTGCAGCTTCTTCCCACAGGCTGTGAGACTACTAAATGCACCATCTGCACTCCTCCATGTTTAATAATCTTATTTTTTATACAATCAACTAATCAATCAAGAGGGAACCACATTTTAATTTCATTATACAACCTGTTGTATAATGACCAATAAACTTCCTTGTATCCTTTTTCCTTCAATGGAACAATGGAGCTTCAGGTTGTGCAGAGGCGTCAAACGGCAGCTGGCTATGTGGATATGTTGCAGGGGGCATGTAGCATCCCCAGAAGGAAGATGGTCGGACTCTTTGACTGATGTTTCATGAATTTATTTAAAATCATCCACACCGTAAGAGCTGAGTGAAAAACACAACCAATATTAAATCAATATACATTTCCAAAATATTTCTGTCAAAAAACAACAACAAACATGCCCAAAATGGCTTCAAAGAAAAATAATATATAACCGAATAAATTATACATTCACCTTGTTCACTCTACAACTGAGGTGCTAAATTCTTGTCCTGTGCAGACATCCTCCCCAGCGCAGCTTCAACAATTTCAATTGTATTCTCTAACCTTTATGAAAAACATTGAGCAAGTTTTTCCTTTCCTTTTGCGACAGCTACGGCAAAACCGCATTTGGCGCGGAGGACGTTGTTTACTTCCGCCACCGGAAGTTACAAAATAAAAGCTCAATTTTCAAAATAAAATATCTTCTGTCCTTTACATAGATCCAAACAAAAGGAAAACAATACCACTGGAACAAATGAAAACATGTGCAAATGCGTGCAGTGTATACAGACACAAAATAAACAAATTACACTAAAATACACTGTCCTTTACACTCCCACCAAATCATGAGTAGTCAACAGAATAGTATTAGCTACAAATGATTTTTAAACCTTGAATGAAACTCAGAGGTGGACACAATGAAATAACACAGTATGCATGTGCCAATCAATTAAATACATGAAAAATACTGTGCACCATTAATGTTTATAAAGACCATAAAGACCAAAATCACCTTAACGGGCTTCCAACAACAATATCAATTTCTGAACCGGGCGCTCTATTATAGTGACCTTGTTGCAGCGTTCACCCTTCTCATTAAGGTCACGATCGCCAATGCACAGTTTAACCTTCCTAACAAGTCCGTCTCTACCAACAGTGGTCTCTGTGACTCTTCCTAATCTCCACTCATTTCTGGGCAGATCATCACTCCTCTCTAACACTATATCATCAATCTTGAGGTTTCTTCTTGCATGATGCCAACGCTGCCTGATGGCTATGTTAGAAAGGTACTCCTTGCGCCAACGACTCCAAAACTGCTCTGCGAGGTACTGAACGTGGCGCCACCTTTTCCGAGCATACATATCCTCCCTTATGAACTTGCCAGGCGGTGGGAGGGCAGTGACAGGCTTCATAGTAAGTAAATGGTTTGGAGTGAGAGGCAGAAGGCTTTTAGGATCATTTAGGTTATCAACAGACAGTGGGCGGCTATTTACAATTGTCATTGCTTCATAAAAGAAGGTTCTCAGAGAAGCATCATCTAACCTTCCTGAAGAGAGAGAGAGAGTGGAGCTGAGAATATTTCTGACTGTTCTTATTTGCCTTTCCCATACTCCGCCAACATGGCTTGAATGTGGGGCATTCATGCTGAAGTCACATTGCTTCTCAGATAGAAAGGCGGTCAGTCGGTCTGTGTCCATCTCCTTTAAAGCTTCTTTGAATGCATTCTTTGCCCCCACAAAATTAGTTCCCTGATCTGATTTGATTTGTCTGACTGCCCCACGTATGGCGATGAAACACCGCAGACCATTTATGAAGGAATCTGTAGAAAGATCATTCAACATTTCAATATGGATTGCCCTTGAGCAGAAACAGGTGAAGATCAGCCCATATCGTTTCTGCTCCTTCCTTCCTTGTTTAATGAAAAATGGGCCAAAACAGTCCATTCCAGAGTATGTAAAGGGTGGTGATGGCTCAACGCGCTCTGGGGGTAGATCAGCCATCTTTTGCATCTCTGTAGGTCTCCTCAGCTTCCGACATGTGACACACTGCCATATATAGGATGCCACTGCTCGGTTCATCCCTGGGATCCAATAACCATTTGACCACACTTCATTAATGGTAAGTCCCTTTCCTTGGTGCTTAACTTTCTCATGAAAGTGTGCAATGATCAATTTGGCGATATGGTGATTTTTTGGAATTATTGTAGGATGCTTGAAAGTATTAGGAAGAGTCGACTCACACAGCCTTCCTCCCACCTTCAGCAGCTTGTCTATGAAAGCATCAAGTTTGGACAATTCTCTGTAAGTTTGTGGTTTGGTTCCCTTGCTCAGTGCCATCAAGTCATCTTTGTAAACATGCCTTTGTAAATCCATTATTATGAAGCGCTCAGCTTCCTCACGTTCTAGTACTGTTGTCTGGCCACTTGATTTGTCATTATTAATCCTCCGCTGAATGCGTGCCACAGCTCGAACTGCACTAGACCAAGAAGAAAAGCAAGACAACCGTTCTGCAAGGCTGAAATTTTTTGAGGTTCCAGTGTTAAGTGCTTGAGCCTTTTTTACTTCTGGGTCCCCAACTGACAGCTCAGGGATTTTCTCTGATGGGGGCATGATTTCCTTTGCCCACAAGAATTTGGGTCCTTTGAACCAATTTGTTGTAAGCAGCTCACTTGCTCTCAGGCCTCTGGATGCATGGTCTGCTGGGTTTTCATCTGTTGAGATGTATCTCCATTGTTTGGGATTTGTGTTGAGATGAATTTTTTGGACTCTATTAGCCACAAATGTGTGGAATCGTCGTGCTTGATTGTTAATGTACCCCAGAACCACCATAGAGTCAATCCAGAAAAATTCCTCAACATCAGCACATCCAAGCTCCTCTCTGAGCATCCTACTAACTGTAACTGAGACAACAGCCGCTGTTAATTCTAATCTGGGAATTGTTGTGACCTTGGTGGGAGAGACACGTGATTTTCCCATGACTAGAGTGCAGTGAATGTCTCCATTCTCATTTATGAGTCTCATGTATGAACACTGACCATACCCATTGGTGCTAGTGTCAGAGAAATGATGCAGTTCTGTTTTGACAATCTTTCCAAATCTTGGAGGTGCATAACAGCGTTTTATGCTAACTTCCTCCAATTGGACAAGATCATCTTTCCATTGCTCCCACCGTGGCTTTAGTCTGTCAGGTATTGGGTCATCCCAGCTTGTTCCATTTCTGCACATTTCTTGGAGCACTCCTTTTCCAACCAACAGGAATGGAGCAACAAGACCCAGTGGATCATACAATGATGCTACTGTGGACAGAATAGTGCGACGTGTAGCTGGCTTGTCTTTCAGACTGATACTGAAACTGAAGCAGTCAGATTCGATGTGCCATTGAATTCCTAGAGTTCGTTCTAATGGCAGATCGTCAAATGTGAGGTTATGGTCTTTAACATCAGCTGCACGTTCTGATGATGGTATGCTCTCCATTACAGCCTTGTTGTTAGATATGAATTTGTGCAAACGGAGGCCGCCCTTGGCACAAAGCTCCCGTGCTTCCTTTGCAACCTGAATGGCACTTTCTGCCCCTTCAACACTTGTGATCCCATCATCAACGTAGAAATCTCTCATGATGAATCTTGACCCTAATGGGTAGATGTCTTGGTGCTCCTTAGCCAGATGCTGCAACCCATAGTTGGCACATCCGGGAGACGATGCAGCCCCAAAAAGATGCACGTTCATATGGTACTCCTGTGGCTGCGCACTGAGATCCCCATCCCTCCACCACAAAAAACGCAAGTAGTCTCTGTCACTTTCACACACTCTAAACTGATGAAACATCTTCTCAATGTCACACATCAGTGCAACAGGGTGCTGACGAAATCTTAACAGGACACCTGTCAGGTTGTTAGTCAAGTCAGGCCCTGAGAGAAGATGATCATTAAGGCTGGTTCCTTTATACTTAGCTGAGCAGTCAAACACTACCCGCAGTTTCTCTGGTTTCCGTGGATGGAAGACTCCATGATGAGGAATATACCATTTCTCTCCCTCAACTCCGTCATCCTTACCTCTTCCGCATCCCCCTTTCCAATGACTCCATTCATAAACTCAATATACTGTTCCTTGTACCTTTTATCCCTTAACAGCTTTCCTTTGAGATGGTTGAGTCGAACAACAGCGCAGTGTCTGTTGTTTGGCAGGCAGGGTCTTTCCTTAAATGGAAGAGGCATTTCGTAGTGACCATTACAGGTGGTGCTGATGCCTTGTTTAAGTTTGTCTATAAAGAGGATGTCATCCTGTGATACTCTCTTGCCTTCCTCATTGGCATCCTTGAAATCAAATTCAAGTACCCGAATAGCATCTGCAGGCGTTACTGGTGGCAGCTCCTTCACAGCAACTCTGTGACACACGCTAGTGGTGACGGGGGAATCAAGACATGATGAGGAGGGTCCTACTACGCTCCATCCCAAATCAGTACGAATAGCATATGGTTCTTCATCCCCACCTACAATGACCTGCCTTGGTGCCAAGGCCCTTGGGCAGCTGTATCCTATCAGAAGGCCAGCCTCGCAATCCTGTAGTGGAGGAATTTCATCTGCTATCATTTTGAGGTGAGTCCATTGCTTTGCTGTTTCACATGTGGGAATATGTGCACGGTTTACAGGGATACAGTCTTTAGTGTATGCATAAGGGAGGTCAATCAGGACTGTGGAATTATGGCCTCTCACACGGAGCCCTGAAACCCTTTGACTCTCCACAACTGTGTCCTTTGCCATCATAGTTGTCAGCTTGAGCTTTATTGGCACTGTGTCGGCATGAAGGGACTGGCTCAGTTCTTGATCTATGAAAGCAGTGTCACTCTGACTATCCAGCAGAGCATAAACCAGCTTTTCAGCTCTTGGATTATTACTTGAGGACACCCACACTGGCACGCCATAACACTGAGAGGAGGTGGAGTAGGCGCAGCATGTGGAGAGGGCGCTGTGACACTAAGAGAAGGAGGAGGCGCAGCATGCTGAGACATGTAATGTTGTCCTATAGACTTAGAGACCAAGGGCTGGGTATAAGACTCTCGTGCTGCTTCTTGTTCATAGGCCTTTAGCCTGGCCCGGGCTGCCCTTAAGTCTTTCTCTGCCTGAATGCGCTCTAACTCACGCCTTGGAGCTTCTAGTTTTTCCTTTTGTTTTTCCTCTTCAAGCAGCACTTCATACTCAGCTTCCTTAGCTGCGAGATCAGCTGCTGCATCTGCACGTTTGGCTGCAACCAATGAATCTCTGCTTTGATGACTGGAGAGAATACTTGTGTGTGAGGCAGAGGATCCATATATAGACTTAGCATAATCATGCCGAAGTAGCTCATGAAGGCGTTGCCTCTCTTCTTCAAAATCTACATCTTCGTTAATGCCTGATATTCTTTCATAGGCAATTTTTGTAATATCTGTTGTCATTGCTTCACATGCATCAATCCGTCGCCTTAAATCTGTTGATGGTGTGACACAACCTCTGATCTCGCCATACACTTTCAAAACATTCTCTTTTGCTTTCTCTATTTCATCAACTAGAGATGATATTTGACTTACTGGAATGTCTGATTTCAGCTGATTTCGAACCTTGCGGGCTTGCGTCTTCCATTGGTCATACAAATATGCAAGTCTTTTTTCCCCTTTTTCAGCTTCATCCCTTTGAAACACAATCATTTTTTCTGTAAGATTACGCTGGCGACCTGAACGTCTAAGCTCCTCTTCATTCTCTCCAGTTTGTCTCTGAGATAAAGTTGCATCTTGGAGGATCTCAACTTGTTGATCTGAGTTACCAATATTAAGATCTAAGCTTGCTGGCTTTTCCATTTTCAGTTAACAATTGGTTGAGTAACATACAAGCTAATGCATATGACAGTGGTTAGCTTAAATATCTCAAAAGAAGAAACAACAGTAGGTATTACTTAAAGAGGGGCAACAGAAACAGCATTACCTTATTATTGACTCAAGTTCCTGTAAATATACTTCAAACAACTTAAACAAACAACCATGACTTTGACCTTATAAAGAATCTTGAACAATACCTTAAATTGACGCAAAATAATCCAGCAGTAACACGTCACAGGTTTGACACAGTGAACATGAAATGTAATTAACCACCGTAAAAATGTCCTTTCTGCCTTAGTGTCCTTTAATGTGGATGAATACACCTTTCTTAGACTTCTGAAGAGGTAAGTAATCCAATATCTTCTTTGATACTTCAATATTTATCAGGGAGAATCCTTATGGTAGTCACACCCCTTATGCACAATATTCACAGTTCCATGTACAATGTCCATTCAACTCTGGCTTTTGACCATCACATCGAATCCATTTAACCACTGACCGTAGACCGTTGATAACCTGTTGTTCATGAACCATGGGAAAATGCAGACAAGCCTGGCGACTCCTATGTTGAGAGGCAGAGCAGTCTAGCGTCGCTGAAAATCATGAACAGCAAGATGCAGCAGGGTAGCAGGAGCGATGAGGGTCAAGCTCTTACTGTAGCATCCCCAGAAGGAAGATGGTCGGACTCTTTGACTGATGTTTCATGAATTTATTTAAAATCATCCACACCGTAAGAGCTGAGTGAAAAACACAACCAATATTAAATCAATATACGTTTCCAAAATATTTCTGTCAAAAAACAACAACAAACATGCCCAAAATGGCTTCAAAGAAAAATAATATATAACCGAATAAATTATACATTCACCTTGTTCACTCTCCAACTGAGGTGCTAAATTCTTGTCCTGTGCAGACATCCTCCCCAGCGCAGCTTCAACAATTTCAATTGTATTCTCTAACCTTTATGAAAAACATTGAGCAAGTTTTTCCTTTCCTTTTGCGACAGCTACGGCAAAACTGCATTTGGCGCGGAGGACGTTGTTTACTTCCGCCACCGGAAGTTACAAAATAAAAGCTCAATTTTCAAAATAAAATATCTTCTGTCCTTTACATAGATCCAAACAAAAGGAAAACAATACCACTGGAACAAATGAAAACATGTGCAAATGCGTGCAGTGTATACAGACACAAAATAAACAAATTACACTAAAATACACTGTCCTTTACAGGGCATCCCTCATGACTGAAGGAAATAGTCTGTGTGGTAATAACTGGGTTTTTCAACAGGACAACGCTGCAGTTCACAATGCCCGCCTGACAAAGGACTTCTTCCAGAGAAATAACATCACTCTTTTGAACCATCCTGCATGTTCCCCTGATCTAAATCCAATTGAGAACATTTGGGGTTGGATGGCAAGGGAAGTTTACAGAAATGGACACCAGTTCCAGACAGAGGATGCCCTCCGTGAAGCCATCTTCACAACTTGGAGCAACATTCCCACTAGCCTCCTGGAAACACTAGCATCATGTATGCTGAAACAAATTTTTGAGGTGATTAACAAGAATGGCACAGCTACTCATTACTGAGTCCTTTTTTGAAAATTTTATTTCTATTTTAGGGTTTTTCTGTTTTTTTGGAGATATGGTCTTAAACTTTTGATCAGCTGATGAACAGCCTATTTCAGTTTAATGGTTGTTTGCGATAAATTGCTTACTCTTTTTTTTTGTCTCACTCCCTTTTCTGCTTTTTGCATTTTGAAGCTCTACTTAACCTTCTTGAGATCCAACAGTGCAAAATGTAAATTCTTGCAATTTTTCAACTGGTCTTAAAATTTTGATCAGGAGTGTATAAAGCTTTATTTGTAATTTTTATACTACTAAATTTATTTTTTATGAACTACTGTGATAAAGTGTCAGACTCTCAGTGCAGCCAAAATAAAATAAAAATAATAATGTACTTTGTGTGTTCAGCTAATGTATATGTGTAAATGGTGTGTGTGTTAAGACTGTGAGTCTGCACTGTGTCGGGTACAGGCAAGGTTTTCCAACTGACTTTATACACTACTCACAAAAAGTTAGGGATATTTGGCTTTTGGGTGAAATTTATGGAAAATGCAAAATGTTCACGCTACAGTGATATTATATCATGAAAGTAGGGCATTTAATAGAAGCATACACTGGTGATTTCCTCATCTCAAACGATTTCTTGAAACAAAAGCCAACAACAGTGGTGGATATACCACAACAAAAAATGTCAGTGTCAATAACTTGTCATGTGTCCTTGAGCATCAATTACAGCTTGACAGCGACGTCTCATGCTGTTCACAAGTCGACTTATTGTCTGCTGAGGCTTGGCATCCCTCTCTTCTTGAAGAGCGGCCCTCAGGACATAGAGGTTCTGGGGTACAGAGCTCTGAGCCTCTATACGGCGACTCAGCTGATCCCATAGGTTTTCTATGGGATTCAGGTCTGAGAAAGTGCAGGCCACTCCATTTGAGGTACCCCAGTCTCCAGCAGCCGTTCCCTAATGATACGACCTCGATGAGCTGGAGCATCAAACACCTGATGTGAATTTTGCCGTTAAACTCCTTGTTAGAGAACAGCAACTTGTGCAAAAAGTACTGAAACATTGAACAGTTGGACATGTGCATTCAAAAGTTTACAGAAGGTCACATGAAGTTCACCTGTAAAGGTTATAATGCATTTTAGGTTCATCCTGAAATTTCACCCGAAAGCCGAATATCCCTAACTTTTTGTGAGTAGTGTATCAAAAACCAAGCTGGTAAGAGCGAGTAGATGGTGAAAAAAAAAAAAAAAACGAGCGGTGTAGAGGCAGTGAGAGATGCGACGCGAGTCGCATTCAGCCTGTCTGCTCAAAAGCACTGCGTCTGTTACCAACCAAGTTTAGCAGACAGCCTACTGACTATCAGTGATTACAAACCAAGGTAAGAGTGAGCTGAAAAAACCTGACCAGTGTTGAAGAGAGACACGACGTGAGCTGTCAGACCTGAGTGAGTGAGAAAGAGGTTGTCACTGTGCGTGTGTGTGTGTGAGCAGCGCACCGCTGCAGTGGACTGTGTGTGTGTGTGTGTGCGTGTGTGTGTGTGTGTGTGTAAGAACGGCGCCCACAGGAGAGAGAAAAGATGATATTGCACTGAACAAGGTTCCCACAAATGGTGCAGTAAGGCTCTTAAACTATTTAGACCTATAGGTTTGGCTCATTGAGAGCTGTTATTTTTAGAGTTTAGAGTTGATGTTTAAGCTGTCAGTTGAGTTTAAACTGTTTTTGAAAACATTGTCACAGGGGTCCGTTTCACAAAGCAGGTTTAGTGAAAACTCTGAGTCTGTTAAACCTGAAATGAGGGAAACTTAGTTTTCTGTTTCACAGAGGGAGGTAACTTAAGCTCTCGGTCAGTTACTGCAGTAACAGACTCCATGAAACTAACCTGGTTGGGACCAGGTTTTTCTCATGAAACCTCCAGTTTCTCTCTGTGTCCGTCCGCCCTCTTTCAGCCACACACGGTATTTAACTTCCTCATTCATTCAGTCAGCAGGCGAGTTTTGGCGTGGCATATTAGTTCTGCTGTCTGTTATTTTAAAAAAAAATAATAAAAAAAACAGTCAGTAGGCCTTTATTAGAAGTCCATTAGTAGTTAGGTGGCGACATTTTTTCACAAACATGGCATGTCCTTTCGACAACTATCCCGTCGATGAAGGTGCAGTGTTACTGCGCAGAGAATTAAATATTCGTCGGGAGATAAGACCGCGCATAGATTTTTATGCCGACAATCTTTTTATATTTCATCTTAAGCTGCTGCCAAGTGTGCTTCTCCCCCGCGGGATTGCCCCTAAATGAAATAAATTAATAGGCTACCATTCAAGCAGTTTTTCCCTGTAATGTTATTGTGATTGCAATGGACTATTTAAACTTACGCATTCACCCGAGCAGCAATGTTCTCCCATGCCGTCTCCCTCTCCTTTGCCGCTGCAGTGGTGTTGCAGTAAAAAACATGTTCAAACTCGCTGTATGAATCCATTAAGATTTCCAATTCAGCTGGGATGAAAAACGCAGCCCGACGCTTCCCCGTTGCCATGGTGACTCGTCAAATCGGGGCTCCATTGACGCTGTCTTTTTATAGCTGTGGTGCACGCGCTTAACTCCAGGTGAAACTACTCCGAGTTGATCAAACTAACTCAAATGAGCTGTTCTGGAACTGAAAACTCAGAGTTTCCTATCTCAGAGTAGATCAACTCAGAGTTCGGGGTAAGACTCGGAGTTTGTTGAACCTGCTTCGTGAAACGGACCCCAGATGGTTTGTTCTACCGCAATTTATACCTCAGCAGGAAGCATGTTTTATTTTTGACAAATTTGTGATTGAGGAATGTTTAAGCCATGCTTAAGTTGATAAAATAAATTAAACATTACCAGCACTTTCTGTGATGTAGCTTGCTTCTAGTATGCCTGTTTATCCAACCTGATCTCACAGAAATCCGTGAAATGAGCACGACCTCTTAACAACGCATTGCGTGCTCCTGGCACATAACCTGTTATAATTACGTGTGGCCACCACAGAAACAGCGTCCACTGAAAGTCAATTAGGATCCGTGTCGTATGGCCACCACGCAAACGCTGTCCACTGAAAGTCAATTTCACGTGGGTGGTAGTTCATAGATCCCGGAAGTGCAAATTTAATCAAAATAAAATAATAAAATAAAAAATAAAAAATCGCCAGTTTTCTAGACTAGGCCTACCATATTGACCCGCATAAAAGACGACCCTGATTTTAAGATGACCCCTCTTTTTCAAGACCATTTTTTGGAAAATAGGCTACTTTTTATATGGACAAAATCTTGTTTGAATAAAAAAGCCACCGGCCTGCATCAGGCGGGTCGGTCGCGGCACCGGCTGGTACCGCGCCCACCCGGTCAGGTCTGCGGGATCTGACAGGTGAGCGGTCAGTGCCGCGGTCGGCCCGCCTGGTGCCATGGCCGGTAGGAGTAGTATCTAACATGGAAGGGCGCAAGCCAGTAATTTCGCCTAGGGCGGCACATAGGCAGAACCGCCACTGTATAGTTTATAATGTCATCATTTTCATATTTTTCTAGTCCACAAAAATCACATTTTAAGCCATTTTGAAATCAATGAACGAAATTTTATTTTAATCTGAAAAACACCGGCATTACCAAGGCAACGCGCTTCATGCTACCTGGTGACTCCCGGCTTCTCGGCTTCAAAGACGTCACGCCGTGGGTGGTGGTTCATAGATCCCGGAAGTGCAAATTTAATTCTGAAAAAAAGGTCTGATTATTAGCCATAACGTTGTAACCACCCAAGGCAGACTTACCACGAGCTATGAGGATGTGTAACGATGGCATGTGTCCACAAGTCCCGTATAATATCAACTTTATTTTAAGAAAACACGTTTTATTTGCGATATCATATCACGGAGAAGCACTACATTACCCATAATCCTAGTGTTTATCAGCGACGTGTCTGAATCGACAGCTTTCATCAATAAAGTCAATAAAATCTAATAAAGTGCATGAAAGTTGATAATGTGCTGATATGTTACGCCATTGAACACAACCCTTTCAGTCAGCGAAACAGAGCGGGTGGAAAAACCGTCGAAACACGTCAAAAATAGCACTAAAGATTTATATAGTCTATATATATATATTTTTTTTTTCATAACACATCTTTACTCGTGGTATAAACATAGGCTACATGTTAAGGTTATGCTTTTGCTGTTGAAAAACTACCGTATGTATGGTTTTTAAACCTAAATTCACAATGTTTATCCTAACCCGGAAGAGGGGTACCAGAACTACAATTCGTGCAGAGTTGCAACACACAGAGCTGTCCTGCGCCATAGCTTTTGTAGTTCTAACATGTTATGTCTATTATATGAAGTGGTGATCACTAATTTTGCAATCTTAATCAAAGTTTTTGGGTGTGGGAAGAACGCCTGAATGGTCAGATTTTAATTTTTTTTTTCTTAAGATAGTGAAATCATGTTTTTTCCATGTTTTGACACTAGTCGGTGGCGCCCCCTATTGTTTTGCCATCGGACATGATAGTAGAGGTCAAGAGCTTTCCAAAAATGTTGACCCCATGTCTGTGCCATTTTTTGTTGCTGCACTGTAAGCCTTTAAAAGTGTCTCAGGTGCAAGGTTCTAAGGGCACTTGTGGGGAGCAGGAACTGCCCACTGGTCTCACACTGAGATATGTTACTCCATAGGTCAAGACCTTTCAAACGATGTCTTCATTGTTGTTCTGTGACAAAGTTTGATTTTCATCGTGCTCCAAGTCAAGGCTGTCTCAGGTGTACATCTGCAGACCTCTTTTAGGGCCAAGCTTGATAAAATCAGTCAAACTTCTTTAAGGGGTATGTAATGGCCAAATTTATTTAGAATATTGATGTTAGTCATATACACAGTCATACTTTTCAATTTGGACCATTTCAAAGCTTTTTTTCCCCATAAAATACTCAATGTTTCATATTTCAGATTTTCCCATTAACTTAATATGGCCACCTGAGACACTTTTAAAAGCTTACAGTGCAGCAACAAAAAATGGCACAGACATGGGGTCAACATTTTTGGAAAGCTCTTGACCTCTACTATCATGTCCGATGGCAAACCAATAGGGGGCGCCACCGACTAGTGTCAAAACATGGAAAAAACATGATTTCACTATCTTAAGAAAAAAAAAATTAAAATCTGACCATTCAGGCGTTCTTCCCACACCCAAAAACTTTGATTAAGATTGCAAAATTAGTGATTACCACTTCATATAATAGACATAACATGTTAGAACTACAAAAGCTATGGCGCAGGACAGCTCTGTGTGTTGCAACTCTGCACGAATTGTAGTTCTGGTACCCCTCTTCCGGGTTAGGATAAACATTGTGAATTTAGGTTTAAAAACCATACATACGGTAGTTTTTCAACAGCAAAAGCATAATCTTAACATGTAGCCTATGTTTATACCACGAGTAAAGATGTGTTATGAAAAAAAAAAATATATATATAGACTATATAAATCTTTAGTGCTATTTTTGACGTGTTTCGACGGTTTTTCCACCCGCTCTATTTCGCTGACTGAAAGGGTTGTGTTCAATGGCGTAACATATCAGCACATTATCAACTTTCATGCACTTTATTAGATTTTATTGACTTTATTGATGAAAGCTGTCGATTCAGACACGTCGCTGATAAACACTAGGATTATGGCTAATGTAGTGCTTCTCCGTGATATGATATCGCAAATAAAACGTGTTTTCTTAAAATAAAGTTGATATTATATGGGACTTGTGGACACATGCCATCGTTACACATCCTCATAGCTCGTGGTAAGTCTGCCTTGGGTGGTTACAACGTTATGGCTAATAATCAGACCTTTTTTTCAGAATACCGATTAAATTTGCACTTCCGGGATCTATGAACCACCACCCACGGCGTGACGTCTTTGAAGCCGAGAAGCCGGGAGTCACCAGGTAGCATGAAGCGCGTTGCCTTGGTAACGCCGGTGTTTTTCAGATTAAAATAAAATTTCGTTCATTGATTTCAAATGGCTTAAAATGTGATTTTTGTGGACTAGAAAAATATGAAAATGATGACATTATAAACTATACAGTGGCGGTTCTGCCTATGTGCCGCCCTAGGCGAAATTACTGGCTTGCGCCCTTCCATGTTAGATACTACTCCTACCGGCCATGGCACCAGGCGGGCCGACCGCGGCACTGACCGCTCACCTGTCAGATCCCGCAGACCTGACCGGGTGGGCGCGGTACCAGCCGGTGCCGCGACCGACCCGCCTGATGCAGGCCGGTGGCTTTTTTATTCAAACAAGATTTTGTCCATATAAAAAGTAGCCTATTTTCCAAAAAATGGTCTTGAAAAAGAGGGGTCATCTTAAAATCAGGGTCGTCTTTTATGCGGGTCAATATGGCAGGCCTAGTCTAGAAAACTGGCGATTTTTTATTTTTTATTTTATTATTTTATTTTGATTAAATTTGCACTTCTGGGATCTATGAACTACCACCCACGTGAAATTGACTTTCAGTGGACAGCGTTTGCGTGGTGGCCATACGACACGGATCCTAATTGACTTTCAGTGGACGCTGTTTCTGTGGTGGCCACACGTAATTATAACAGGTTATGTGCCAGGAGCACGCAATGCGTTGTTAAGAGGTCGTGCTCATTTCATGGATTTCTGTGAGATCAGGTTGGTTTATCATAGGATATCTTTAAAATTGGTCTTTTTCATTCAGCAGTAGCCTAGTAACAGGTTGTGGGAGAAGAATCACCTTTTTCCAGTTCCCGCATATTTCGCATCTTTTTGCATATTTCACAACTATTCGCGTACTCCGCTACTTCCCGCAATTTCACCGCATAAAATGACATAAAAAACCTGCATATTTAATCGCATAATCAAGGATTTTAGCCCGCGGAATCAAGGATTTTAGTCCGCATAATCAAGGATTTTTGGCCGCGTTTTTCTGGAGGGTCTACATATTACTCTGATAATACTCGTACTCGTCAAAAGTGCTTTATCCGTACCGGATACTCGTTTCAGCTGAGTATCCGGCTCCCTAGGCAATACTGTACAACCCTAGGCAATACTGTACAAGTAGTTCTTGCCTGTGGTAAGGCCAGTGTTTGTCTGTTCATAGGCACCATGGTTGCGGTGGTAAGGCCAGAGTTCTTGCTGCTGTTGCTGTGCTGTTGGGATTTGATTGGAGCCAAAGAGGGAAAATCCACCAAGAAAGGAAAAAAGGGCAAACAAGTCGTCTGTCCATCGTAAGTCCCATTTACTGTATTTTCTAAATACATCCTCTTTATTTTATTACTCACTACTTTACTTAGACAGTATCGTCAGTATATCATCTGTCTACCCCATGCAACCTTATCACATTACCCTCATATTTGTATTTCATGTGCACATACAATCAAAAATACAGCATCAAGGGATTTCCAGGATCAAACAAACATGTGCTTCTCAACATTTTCAAGTGGTGCTCTGCCTAAAGCATAAAGTAGTCTTCATAGATAAAAGCAGCATAACAAAAATGAGTACCACCTTATGTCTCCATTTTTCAGGACTTTATTTGTACAACATATTTATATATGTAGTCTTTGCCATAAACACAGTGACACGTTTCAACTCCTCCTGTGGAGAAGGGCTGACAGGGATGGTCTGTAGAGCATTGCTGAGACTGAGACAATGGCTCTGTCCCAATTCAAAGGCTGTACGCTACCTAGGTCGTATTTGTAGGCTGCTTACGTCATGGCGGCGCGACAAGTGCTGTCCCAATTCAATTTTATCGCGCAGGGTCCTGCAAATGCAGCCGACAGATCCAGCCTATTTTTGACTCATTTGCAGGATACACCTCCACGATGCTTCGCGGCCGACATCACAGCCTACTTCCCAGGTTACCTTTCGGTCCAGTTGAATTTCTGGATGAGCCACCATTGCTGGAATTATTAAGCATGTTTTAGATCGTCTTAATGTTTACATCATGACGTTTTGATAAGTTTTCATGCCTATAATTACCACCATAGATTAGGTTTAGCTGTTAACTGTATCCGAACAACGCCTGTAAATGCAAGTTTAGTTAGATGAGCTAGATAGGTATTTTGCATGATGTTTCCATAGCAACCATCAGCGCATCAGGTACGTTACAATGTAGCCATGTGTACAGTTACTTTGATTGGGATAGTCTGTTGCAATTTGTGAGGTGTAACAATTATCTTAATTTTCTGCATTTCACGAAGACAAAATAAAATAAAATACATAAACTACAGAATCAGTGTCCATCTTGAGAGCGTTGAAGCTGCGTATCGTTTGGTTTCATGCACAGGTGTTCACTGACACACCTCCGAAACCTACTTCGGCATTTTACGCTGCATCACATGAATGCGCTTCGGGAAGCCTCGATAATAATGACGTAGGAACCCTCCGCAGGCTACACCGTCCCAATTCACTAAACTTTTAGTTCCGGTAACCCTGATATCGGCACCTACGTCGGACGCCTCCTACGTGGGCACCGTGGGCTGCAACCTAGTAGTCATCTAGCCCTTCGATTGAGACAGACCCAATCAGTAAGTGGTCCAGCCTTGAATAGTATCACTCTGCCAGTCAATGTGTGGGTTGTGTTTCTTTTAACAAGGTACACCCTTGCACAACAATAATGTGTAGTGAGTCAATGAGGTATAGTGCTACCTCCTCCGATCAGATGAGAAGGCCCATGTGTGACAGTGTCTGTTAATGGCATTGCCTTGGGTCTTCAGTGCAGTGGTAGGAATCGATCAGTGGATGGTGGTGATAAAGTCCTCGTCAGCATCTAAGGGGCCGTTTACACGTCAACGATTTTCACAAAGAACGGTAAACTTTTGTTGCAGTTTGGCCTTTCATTTACACGACAACTGCGTTTTAGGTGCTTGAAAACGCAAACTTTTGAAACCAGGTTCCAGAGTGGAAGTTTTGATAATGCCACTCTCCCCGCCGCTGTGTAAACTGGCAATATGAAATTCTTGTGAAAACGATGACGACATGGCCCCACTTCCTGCGTGACTATGATGTTTTCAGCCATACGCGAACAGGAAAACAACAACAATGATGGACTATCGAGCTGTGTTCGTGCTTTGTACACAGGCACACGGTGCTACTCTCTGGTGTTACATTGCAAAGTTACACCGCCACCTACTGGCCTGGCATGAACACTACAGCATTTTCAGTTGTTTTTGCGGATCCGTGTGTACGAGGATCGTTCTCACAGCATTACTGTATAAACATGGAACTTTTTAAAAACGCAAAGGAAAAAGTTTTCCGTTTTTTATCAGAGCTGTTGTCATGTAAACGGGGCCTAAGTCAATGAGGACTGGAACAGAGAGCTGGCTGTTAGCAAACAAGATGGTGGCATGCATGGGATAACTAAACAATGAGGGATTTTGAGACTTCGGTAACCCTGCAGTGGCATTTTGTATTAACTAAGTTCATTAATTAAGTCTGAACAGGTTGTTCTTGCTTAAACAGGAGAAGAGTGAGTCATTTTAATATGCTGATTGAAATTAAGTTCATTATCAAAAGTGGCACCAAGATTCTTGCAGCTAGAGGTTATAGTATTGCAGAATGAACTAAGTTGTGATGATGTGAGGTTATGTTTGGTGTCTGGGCCTATGAGAATAACTTTGGATTTATCTGTATTCAGCTACAGGAAATTATGCAACAGCCAGATTTTACCTCATGGTTGAGTGACTACCTTGTTGTTTCTAGTGGGGTCAAAAGAGCAATTAACCTGTGTGTTATCTGAATAAAAATACAAATAGTGATTGTGTTTTGATGTAAGATGTAAATCGAAAAGGAAAGAGGCCGAGCACTGACCCCTTAGAAAGATTTGTTTCTGGATGTAATATTCCTATTTAGGTTGACGCCACTATTTTGTATTACTTTGCAAATGTGTACAGTCCACTATAAAACCAATCCAGCACTGCTTTGCTAATTTAGAAGTTGCATTCAACCACCATAACTTGCTGACAAAACTAAATTTATGTTTTTCTACTAAACCAAAAGTATTAATTTTGCTAATGTAAAGTGGCACCAATATTGAAAGAGTCATGGTATGCCTTGGCATTTGGGTTGATGAGAAGATATCCTTGAAAAATTACATATCCAATTTAAAACTATCCAAAACTAAGGAAAAGGATTGGCTTTTTCTTTAGGAATAAATACTGCTTCCTTTTGTGCTGTAGAAAAACCCTTATTGAGGCAATAGAGGCAAATGGCCTGAGGTCATGTTCGGACCCAAAATGTTGCGATCAGGACTCACCCTTAAGATATGGTACGCACTCTTATCTGGTGAGTCACTGGGGTGCCCCCATTGACAATTTACAGGATAATAATGTAGTCTAAAGAAGGCTGTATGTAAAAATACAAATAGTTTGTCCAGTTCACTACTTTAAGAATTTTTTTTTAAAAAAGGCTGAGGGGTGAACTACGAAGCGAGATTAAGCGGTTAGCAAGTTACACTATATGGAGGAAAGTATTGGGACCCACCTCTCAATCACTGAACCTGAAGACATCAAATACATGAAGCAAGATATATGGAATTATGTAGCAAAGAAAAAATGTTAAATATATCTAAATATGTTTTATATTTTAGATTCCTCAAAGTAGCCACCCTTTGCTTTGTTGACAGCGCTGCAAATCCTTGGCCTTCTCTCAATGAGCTTCATGATGTAGACACCTAAAATAATTTTCACTTCACAGGTGTGCCTTGTCAGGGTTCATTTGTGGAATTTCTTGCCATCTTAATGGGGTTGGGACCATGTGTTGTGCAGAAGTCAGGTTGGTACACAGCTGACAGCCCTATTTGACAACTGTTCATATTATGGCAAGAACCAATCAGCTAAGTAAAGAGAAACAACAGTCCATCATTACTTTAAGAACTGAAGGTCAGTCAGTCCGGAAAATTGTGAAAACTTTGAATGTGGCCCCAAGTGCAGTCGCAAAAACCATGAAGTGCTACGACGAAACTGGCTCACATGAGGACCGCCCAGGAAAGGAAGACCAAGAGTCACCTCTGTTCATCCGAGTCACCAGCCTCAGAAATCGCAAGTTAATAGCACTTCAGATTAGAGCCTAGATAAATGCCACACAGAGTTCTAGTGGCAGACACATCTCTACATCAACTGTGCAGAGGAGACTGCACAAATCAGGCTTTTATGGTCAAATAGCTGCTAAGAAACCACTACTAAGGAAAAGCAACAAGCAGAAGAGGTTTGTTTTGGCCTAGAAACACAAGGAATGGACATTAAACCAGTGGAAATCTGTGCTTTGGTCTGATGAGTCCAAATCTGAGATCTTTAGTTCCACCCGTCGTGTCTTTGTGCAACGCAAAAAAGGTGAATGGATGGTCTCTACATGCATGGTTCCCACCGTGAAGCATGGAGGAGGAGGTATGATGGTGTGGGGGTGCTTTGCTGGTGAGACTGTTGGGCATTTATTCAACCAGTGTGGCTACCACAGCATCCTGCAGCGACATGCCATCCCATCCAGTTTGCGTTTAGTTGGACCATCATTTATTTTTCAACAGGACAATGACCCCAAACACACCTCCAGGCTGTGTAAGGGCTATTTGACCAAGAAGGAGAGTGATGGAGTGCTGCGGCAGATGACCTGGCCTCCACAGTCACCGGACCTGAACCCAATGGAGATGGTTTGGGGTGAGCTGGACCGCAGAGTGAAGGCAAAGGGGCCAACAAGTGCTAAACACTTCTGGGAACTCCTTCAAGACTGTTGGAAAACCATTTCAGGTGACTACCTCTTGAAGCTCATGGAGAGAATGCCAAGAGTGTGCAAAGCAGTAATCAGAGCAAAGGGTGGCTATTTTGAAGAAACTAGAATATAAAACATGTTTTCAGTTATTTCACCTTTTTTTGTTAAGTACATAACTCCACGTGTTCATTCATAGTTTTGATTCCTTCGGTGAGAATCTACAATGTAAATAGTCATGAAAATAAAGAAAATGCATTGAATGAGAAGGTGTGTCCAAACTTTTGGCCTGTATTGTATATGTATGTATATCTATATGTCTTCCAAAAAAAGTGGAAAATCAAGGTCTTCAGGAGGAAAATCTTCGCTCTCTTCGACTAACAGTGCATCACGTGCTAGAGCTAAAGCTGAAGCAGCTAAAGTAAGAGCAGCATATGCAGGAAAGCAACTACAGCTGAAGCTAGAGGCAGCTAATAAGGATTTGGAGGCAAGCACAAGAGATGCAGAGAGAGACACAGAGAAAAAGACAAGAGATGCTGAAATTCAGTTTGAAAAAATGAAAATAGAGTATGAACTAGAAGTGCTAAACCTACAATGTGAGGCAGAAGCAGAAGCAGCAACAGTGGAAGCACAGGTTCTGGAAATGGCAGAAGGTTCTGAAGTTATAGATGAAGTTGGACCAGCAGAGTGTGAAAATAAAATGGAGCGTACCAGTGAATATATCCAAGCACAAAACAACGGGCTGAAACAAAGGGCTCACTCCCACGACTTACCTGCTGTGGACCCATTCACCATGGAGCAAGATGAGAGATTCATACCACATCGGTCACCTGTAGAAGGCAACATGAAAACTGAATTTAAAGCAGTTGACGACGCATACTTACCTCCACCTATGAAGAATGAGAGGCCAGCATCTAACCCTAATGGAGACACTTGACCATTTTTACCTCAGCGAATGGATGGAAAAAGTCAACCATACATACCTCTGCCTGCAGATAAATCATTCAAGCCACATACTCCGGAACGGATGAACATTCACGCTCAGCCTTATGTCCCAAAACAGACTTTTCCTACAGTCTCAACGCCTGGAACAGAACGATTGGCACAGTACTTAGCCAGACCAGATCTTATGAACTCCAGCCTGTATCAGTTTGAGGACAAACCAGAAAATTACCATGCGTGGCATGCTTCGTTCATCAACACAACTAGTGATATGAACTTAAGCGCAGCCCAACAACTTGACCTCATGAAAAAATGGTTTGGCAAGGAGTCAGGTGAATATGTAAAACGTATATGATCAGTGTATTCGGGCAACCCCACCAAAGCATTGCGCAAGGCATGGGAACGTCTTTGTGAGTGTTATGCTGCTCCAGAGATTATGGAGAAGTCTCTGTTTCAGTGTCTGGAGAATTTCCCAAAGCTCACCAACAAAGACCACGTCAAACTCCGTGAGCTCGGTGACTTACTGTCAGAGATCCTCGGTGCCAAGGAGGAAGACTATCTTACAGGGTTGTCGTATTTGGACACCTCACGGGGCATTTCATCAATCACATAAAAACTGACATTTGGACTTCAGGAGATATGGTTGAACACTGGTTCAAGATTCAAAGAAGAGAACAATGGTCGGTTCCATCCCTTGAATACTTCTGTGGATTTGTATAATATGAAGCCAAAAAGAGGAATGACCCCAGCTTCATACACCAAGGCAATATTGCAACCTCATCCAAATTAGAAAGACCTGCCTTAAAGAAATTCAGTAACGACAAAACTGTCTCGGCACACAAAACTGACGTTGTCGGTTTTGTGTGCACTAAACTAAGAAACAAACAAAGGTTGCTCCAACCAGGAACTGTCCAGTGCACGACAAACCACACTCACTCCAGGACTGTAGAGCATTCAGAAACAGATCAATCGAAGAAAGAAGATCCTTCCTCAAAGAAAAAGGGATTTGTTTCAAATGCTGTGCGCCCACCTCACACCTCGCCAAGGATTGTAAGACACCAGTGAAGTGTCAAGAATGTGACAGCACCTTCCACACCACAGTCGTGCATTTTGGCCCACCACCTGAAAATCTCCTTCACCGCCAGCAGAGAACGGTGGGGAGGGAGAATCGGAAGCTAACACAGCAGTAGTTAGTTCTCAGTGCACAGAAGTCTGTGGCGAGGGCCAATAGAGCCGATCTTGCGCAAAGATATGCCTCATGAAAGTTTATCCTAAGGACGCCAGGCACAAGGCCGTGAACGCCTATGTGATAATAGATGATCAGAGCAATCGCTCACTGGCCAAACCAGAGTTCTTCAACATACACTATATTACCAAAAGTATTCGCTCACCCATTCAAATGATCAGAATCAGGTGTCCTAATCACTTGGCCTGGCCACAGGTGTATAAAATCAAGCACTCAGGCATGCAGACTGTGAAACAAGACATTTGTGAAAGAATGGGCCGCTCTCAGGAGCTCAGTGAATTCCAGCGTGGAACTGTCATAGGATGCCACCTGTGCAACAAATCCAGTCGTGAAATTTCCTCGCTCCTAAATATTCCACAGTCAACTGTCAGCTCTATTATAACAAAATGGAAGCATTTGGGAACAACAGCAACTCAGCCACGAAGTGGTAGACCACGTAAAGTGACGGAGAGGGGTCAGCGGATGCTGAAGCGCATTGTGCAAAGAGGTCACTGACTTTCTGCACAGTCAATTACTACAGAGCTACAAACTTCATGTGACCTTCAGATTAGCCCAAGTACAGTACACAGAGAGCTTCATGGAATGGGTTTCCATGGCCGAGCAGCTGCAGCCAAGCCACACATCACCAAGTGCAATGCAAAGCGTCGGATGCAATGGTGTAAAGCATGCCGCCACTGGCCTCTAGAGCAGTGGAGACGCGTTCTCTGGAGTGATGAATCACGCTTTTCCATCTGGCAATCTGATGGACGAGTCTGGGTTTGGAGGTTGCCAGGAGAACGGTACATTTCAGACTGCATTGTGCCGACTGTGAAATTTGGTGGAGGAGGAATTATGGTGTGGGCTTGTTTTTCAGGAGCTGGGCTTGGCCCCTTAGTTCCAGTGAAAGGAACTTTGAATGCTTCAGGATACCAAAACATTTTGGACAATTCCATGCTCCCAACCCTGTGGGAACAGTTTGGAGCGGGCCCCTTCCTCTTCCAACATGACTGTGCACCAGTGCACAAAGCAAGGTCCATAAAGACATGGATGACAGAGTCTGGTGTGGATGAACTTGACTGGCCTGCACAGAGTCCTGACCTGAACCCGATAGAACACCTTTGGGATGAATTAGAGCGGAGACTGAGAGCCAGGCCTTCTCGACCAACATCAGTGTGTGACCTCACCAATGCGCTTTTGGAAGAATGGTCAAAAATTCCTATAAACACTCTCCTCAACCTTGTGGACAGTCTTCCCAGAAGAGTTGAAGCTGTAATAGCTGCAAAAGGTGGACCGACATCATATTGAACTCTATGGGTTAGGAATGGGATGGCACTTCAGTTCATAGTATGAGTAAAGGCAGGTGAGCGAATACTTTTGGTAATATAGTGTATTTGGTGTACAAGGAGAATCTTCCCCATATCGACTGAGAACTTGCTCTGGTTTAGAGGAAACATCAGAGAGATGTGCTGAAGGGTTCCAGGTTGAATCTCTAGATGGCAAGGTGGCCATTGCACTCCCACCACTTATTGAGTGTAGTGAGAGCCCAAATAATCGCTCAGAGACCCCGACACCAAGCGCTGTGCTACAACAGCCTAACCTAAAGCATATTGCCAAGTACTTGTCAGACCTAGATTCGAATGCAGAAATCCTCTTGCTTCTTGAAAGAGATGTTTTAAGAGTGCACAAGGTCAGACAGCAAATCAGTGGTCTGCACAACGCGCCGTTTGCGCAGCACCTAGACCTTGGTTGGGTGGTGTTCCGAAGTATGCCTTGGAAAGTATGCCTTGGAAATGTTCATAAGCCGACGGTCAACAGCTACAAGACCACCATTCTGGAAAGTGGACGTCAAACAATATTTCAACCCTGCACAGGTTACATGCATGTCAAGGGAATGCAAGATATTGGCATCCAAAGGACCAAAGCTACAGAGGAAACTTTGGGAAAAACAGTGTTCAGCATCAGAACACGACAACAGACCTGCTCCGTCAATTGAGGACAAAATCTTTTTAGTTATGATGGATGCTTGTGTCTACAGAAACTAAGAGAATGTTTGGGTTGCCCCACTTCCTTTCAGGGAATGTCGCCAACACCTTCCCAACAACAGAGAGCAGGCTGTTAAGAGGTTCACGTCTCTGCAGAAAGTACTGAAAAGAAAACCAGAGATGCAAGAACAGTACTTTGCATTCATGGGAAAGCTCTTTAAAGATGGACACGGGGAAGTGGCACCCCCGCAGAATGTTGGTATCTTCCTACGTTTGGGGTATATCATCCTCGGAAGTCCAACCAGATCAGGGCAGTCTTTGATTTGAGCGCTCGACATCATGGCGTCTCACTCAACAACGTGCTGCTAACTGGCCCGGATTTGAATAACACCTTAATCGGTGTTCTTCTCCGGTTTTGAAAGGAGAAAATAGCAGTGCTGGCAGACATCCAACAGATGTTCTACTGCTTTGAAGTGAGCGAAGAACACTGCGACTTTCCTGCGCTTCCTATGGCATCAGGACAATGACATAACCAAGCTGGTCATCGACTTTTGAATGACAGTTCACGTCTTCGGCAACAGTCCTTCGCCGGCTGTAGCTATACATGGATTAAGAAGGGCCATCCAAGAAGAAGCTCAGCAATATGGCGCCGACACTGTTGAATTCGTTGAAAGACATTTTTTTGTTGATGACGGCTTGATATCTTTGCCAACAGACCTTGAAGCAATCGACTTGCTAAGAAGAAGCTTTTCTGGGGGAATCAAACATCCGTCTCCACAAGTTTGTTTCAAACAGCCAATCTGTTCTGGAGGCATTTTCCCCTGAGGACTTTGCAACCATCCTTAAGGACCTAGATCTGATGGGAGAGATCCCACCCACACAGTGCAGCTTGAGACTCCTCTGGGAGATATCCACGGATACCTTCACCTACCAAGTTTCGACTGAGACCAAGCCATTCACTTGTCGTGGGGTACTGTCTGTAGTAAACAGTATCTTTGATCTGCTAGGTCTGGTGGCGCATGTGGCTATCCAAGGAAGGGCTCTCCTCAGAGAAATTAGCTCCCAGCTCCCAGTTTTTCCCTGAGGAAAAACGTGAAAAGTGGAACACTTGGCGTGAATCCCTTCAAGATCTTAGGGAGCTTCACATACCACGTACTTACTCGAACATGTCACTTCTCAAAGCAGAGCACACAGAGCTATGTGTGTTCTCAGATGCCTCGACGAAGGCAATCGGAGCTGTTGCATATCTGAAGACAGTGCAACAAGATCAACGAATTGAGGTTGGATTTGTCTTGGGAAAGGCTAGGCTTGCACACAATCGGAACCCACCATCCACGACTGGAGCTGTGCACCACCATACTAGCCGTCGAAATGGCCGATCTCATTCAAGATGAGCTGGACGTCAAACTCGATGCAGTTAACTTCTACAGTGACAGCAAGGTTATCCTTGGTTACATCCACAATACAACTAAGAGGTTCTACGTATTTGGTCACAACAGGGTGCAACAAATACACCAGTTCTCCAAGCCAGGACAATGGCACTACGTTCCAACCGAGGAAAACCCTGCTGACCATACGTCTAGGAGCTTACCAGCTTCTTGCCTAGCACAGACCACCTGGTTTTCAGGACCATCTTTCCTGAGATCACCAACTGGAGAGAAGGAACAAGCATGTGAAAAATTCAACCTAATATAACCTGATAATGATGCTGAAATCAGACCAGAGGTACAGACCTGCAGTACCTACCTGAATGAAGATATTCTTTCTCCAGAACGCTTCCAGCGCTTTTCTAGTCTCCACTCACTCCTCAGAGGCATCGCTTTCCTCATCCACATTGCCAAATCATGTAAACAGACTAACAAAAACAGTGACTGCAAAGGGTGGCATAGATGTAAATTGCCACGCACACCAGAGGAACTGGACCAAGCACTGCATGTGGTCCTTCAGGCAACACAAAGGACAGCCTTTGTAAAGGAGCTAGCTGCTCTCCAATCACAACAGCCTCTCCCCAGAAACAGTTGTCTCCAACAACTTAACCCAATCATCAAGACCGACTGCAACACTCCAACTTGGAAGCCAGCAAAAGGCACCCCATAATTCTGCCAAAGGACAGTCATGTGTCCCTACTGCTGACACATCACCATCATGAAAGGGTGAGGCACCAGGGTCGTCACATGACAGAGGGGGCTATAAGGGCTGCAGGACTGTGGGTCTTAGGTGGCAGGAGACTCATGTGTAATTCACAAATGTGTGACATGCAGAAGACTCAGAAGGAAGGTTGAGGAACAATACATGGCCAACTTACCTGCTGAATGCCTGCAAGTGTGCCCTCCATTTATATATGTAGGCCTGGATATTTTTGGTCCTTGGTCAGTCGCCGCTAGGCGGACTCGAGGAGGACATTCTGAAAGTAAAAGATGGGCCACAATGTTCAGTTGTATGAGTTCAAGGGCGGTTCACGTGGAGTTAATAGAGTCTATGGATTCGTGAAGTTGCATAAATGCACTCAGGCGATTCTTTGCCATCAGAGGACCAGTGAAGCAGTTGATGTCCGACTGTGGAACCAAGTTCATTGGTGCTCAAGATGGATAGAGGCCAGCAGGATCCAGACATCCATAGCTATCTTAGTAATCAAGGATGTGTTTGGGTGTTCAACCCACCACACGCTTCCCATATGGGAGGTTGTTGGGAACGGATGATAGGCACTGCAAGAAGAATCTTGGATTCTATGTTGTTCCAACAAAACACTCGCCTCACCCATGAAGTGCTCTCTACACTAATGGCGGAAGTGACTGCCATTATGAATGCACGTCCACTTGTAGCGGTATCTACAGACCCGGACAACCCCGTGATCCTCTCTCCTTCGATGCTCCTCACTCAAAAGACTGGAGTCCCTCCTCCTCATGGCGACTTCTCAGAGAGGGATCTGTACATGAAACAGTGGAAACAAGTCCAAGCCTTGGCCAATCATTTCTGGAGACATTGGCGACGAGAGTACCTACCTTGTTTACAACAAAGACAGAAATGGACATTGCCTCGGAGAAACCTACAAGTTGGAGACATGGTCCTGCTCAGATACAAGCAGGCGGCAACTCTTGGCCTATGGCTAAGGTCACCGCTACGTTCCTTGGAAAAGACGGACACATGAGAAAAGTGGAGGTTAAAACAACCGACCAGGATGCTTCAAAGACATTTCTCAGGCCTGTTGCAGAAGTCGTCCTACTTCTTCCAGTAGACAAAGTTTAATTTGGACTTGTATGTTAGGTTAATAGTGACCTCACTGAGGTCAGGCGGGGAGTGTGATGTCTGCATGACATAATTTGTTTTTTGTAATGTTAGAATACCACTCTGCTGTGTTGTGCTGTTGAAGTGTACTGTGTCTTTAAGTTTGTGAAGTTGGCGTCAAAGTTTAAGTCAGTTTAACTGCATCACTTCCTGTTAGTTGTGCATCACTTTCTGTTAGAGGGAAGGTGGGGAGTTGCATTGTAACAATGGAGCCATGTTGAATCGGCTAATCAAGGATCCTTTCGCATCTGTACAAAAGGACTGATAAATCATTGTTGTAAGTCATCATATTTCATTAGTAATGGATCAAAGACAATATATTAAAGACTATTTGTTAGAATTGTAGCGAACAAGTAAGGATAAAATATATACATATATTTACAACTATATACAATGCAATTCATACCTTGTTTACTATTCTGGGTGTTAAAAAGACGACACAGGACTCAGTGTATTTGTTTTTGTATTTTATCTCACAGTTTTCACTCCATGTCATGGTGAAGAAGTCAACAGTAAACGTTTTTCAACTACTACAATGACAACTCAACTCATCGCTTCATTTTGAGTGGAGTTTAACTTGGTGTTTAGTTTGCGGTTGTTATACCCCTATGAGAACACTAATATACAGTATATATATATATATATATATGTATATATAGCAATAGCATTACGGCGTGAAAGGATTTTCCTGGACCAGTCATATTAGATTTTGCAGACGACTCTGTATGAGAGAGAGGCTGTAATACTGATGTGAAGCAGCTTCAGCCTGGCTAACAGCTGCCTGCTATACAGAGCTGACACTATGTAGGAGAGGAAAACACACATGAGAGATCAGTAAAGGAAATTTGATAATTAAAAGTATTTTTAGAGGCATTTCATGACATTTTAGGGACATTTAAAATGGCACAAGTTAGCTCTAAATATTTTTGGGGGGCAAATTATTCCTGTGTGAGAGAATGGGCCTGATTGGCAGCTGAGGGGAATTCAGCTCTACCTGTCATACACACAACACATCTGTGCAGTGCAGTGAGTTCATAGGTTTCAGCGTCAGATATGGACTTGAGCTGTTGATGTGTAATTTGCACATTTACACCGTCGGCAATTCGTTGCCAAGCTTTCTGCCTTCTCTTCGCGGCAGCCGCGGTGTTCGATTTAGTGTGTAGATGTTGTTTTTCCTCCTCATACTTTTCCAGTATAATATGCTGCACCTCCGCCGTGACATACCCTGTGCGTTTTTCCTTGTTGCCCCTTATACGTGCGCGTTCACGGCTCTTTATGAGGCAAACCTGGATCGAATGAGCGAGTTGATGACCAGCGTCGTGATACCGGTTATCCCTGAACACCATGATCTCAATTAGTGTAGCCGGATAGGTCTGAGAAATCCAGGGAAAACTAAGCTTGCTTCGTGATACAGGCCTCTGGTCTACGAAGTTCCAATCTGATGGCCCTAATTACGGAGTTTATGGGGGAGTAATGCTTCCTGCGGTAGTAGGCTACCCGGCTTCATTCAGCTTGGTTTTCAGGGTCATCAAGCTGATGTGTACACCATGCACACTAGATATAAAGTCCACAATAACCGCATACGAGTACCCCTTGTTAAAATACTGGATGCACTGTTGCAGCATATTTGGCTCCTCTGCCTGCTCTGTGTCGCTAACAAACTCTCCTATGTCCATCTTTGGTCACCAACACAACAACTGATGACAAAAACCAAAATTGACCGGGCACTTTTTCACTTCTGTATCAAGTCTGTGTCAATCAGGGCTTTGGTACATTCCCTTTCCGGTTTGTGTAATTTGTAAATTTGTTTCAGCACTTGTAAAAGTATTTCACGTCTTGTTAATTTGTTTCGGGACTGGTAAAAGTGTTTTGGTAATGTAATTTTTAGGGATGAGCCGGATACTCGGCTGAAATGAGTATCCGGTACGGATATAGCACTTTTGCCGAGTACGAGTATGATCCAAGTAATATGAGTCAATATCCGTGCTCGTAATGAATGAAAATCTTCATTGGGTAGCTGACTGTGTCCACATTGTGTGATAGGTCAGTCACACACAGTGCCCCTCCCCTACACACACAGTAGCCTACAGCGGTGCGCCAGTCACACACAACACACACACATACACACACATACACACACACAGGGACAACCTCAGCTGTCACTCGCTCAGGTCTGACAGCTCACGTCGCGTCTCTCCTCAGTAGCGGTCAGGTGTTTTTCAGCTCGCTCTTCCCTCGGTCTGTAATGCCTGATAGTCAGTAGAGTTTCTGCTAAACTTGACTGGTAACAGACGCACTGCTTTTGAGCAGAGTTAGAGTTAGGGGTTGGGGCTGAATGCGACTGGCGTTGCGTCTCTCACTGCCAACACACCGCTCGTTGTTGTTGTTTTTTTTACCGTCTGCTCGCTTTTACCAGCTGGTTTCTGATATAGCCTAAAGTCAGTTGGAAAACTTTGCTTGTACCGGACGCAGTGCAGAGTCACAGTCTTAACACACACACACACCACTTACACACATACATTAGCTGAACACACAAAGTATATCATTATTTTGATTTTATTTTGGCTGCATGCACTGAGAGTCTGACACTTTCTTACTGTAGTTCATAAAAAACAAATATAGTAGCAGTATAAATATTACAAATTAAGCTATATATCTATATGAATATATCTATATCTATCTATCTATCTATCTATCCATCTATCTATATATATATATATATATATATATACACACACTCTCTCTCTAGTACTTCATAATTGCCTACTGCATGTGTTGTATTTATTGATGCACTTAAGAATATTCATGTTCTGTGTTTATAAAAAACTTGTTCTGTAAATAGTTTGTTTACTATTGTGATCAAAAACATTGATCTGAAGCTTCTGAGGCTGTTCTGTGAATAGTTTTCCAATAAACAATAAATTTAGCAACTTCTGATCAACCCAAATCAATTTCAGTCTTAAAATAACCTACTGCCCAAGCCCCGCCCACTTCCGGTTTCGGCCCCGCCCACTCTGACTACGGATACGGATACGGATAATGTAGATCAGGGGTGTCAAACTGGTGCCATGGAGGGCCAAGAGGCTGCAGGTTTTCATTCCAACCAACAACTCCACCAGGTGATTTCACTGATCACCCTACCTCCAAACAGAGAGGTGGGACTAATCAGTGAAATCACCTGGTGGAGTTGTTGGTTGGAATGAAAACCTGCAGCCTCTTGGCCCTCCATGGCACCAGTTTGACACCTGTGATGTAGATGGTTAAACAGATACAGATACAGATAGTGGTGTACTCGCTCATCCCTAGTAATTTTTGTTTTGTGATATGTAAACATGTTTTCCAAAATGTAAATTTGTCTCAAACTTTGTAAAAGATGAATTCCCGCACACTGGCCAACTTCCAGAAATGAAGAGTTTAATACGACGTTTCGGTCAAAGTCAGTTTTTTCACCTTAGGAGGATCTGCCATTCCACGGAGGACTTTCAGGAAAAATCAGTTGAAAAAAAAAAAAGATTTACACAGCGGGGGTACCCACCCATGTGGATCAATGAGGCATATGAGCTGGCCCTAAAAAAGTCACGCTCTGATTTACTAAAAAGAGCGTTAAAAAACAACAAAAAAAGTTTTCTGTTACGTGTATTTTGCAACATTCAGTCCACTCCACTGCAATAAAATCTGTTTTTAGAAAACACTGGCATATCCTGAAGTCCGATCCTGAATTGGCTCCTATTTTTAAAGATCCTCCTCTGTTTGTGAGTAAAAAAGGGAAAAACTTAAGGGATCATTTGGTTCGTGCCAACTTTGATGTGAAGGTGAGATCCAGTCGAGCCATCCAGACGCGCCTCCAACCTCTTCCGAATGGCAACTATCATTGCAGTAACTGCGCACAGTGCAATAACACCTTTAAAATCGATCATTTTTCCCATCCTCACACGGGCAAGAAATTCTCTATAAATAGCGTTATCACATGTGCATCCACACATGTGATATACATGATATGCTGTCCATGTGGGCTGGCATACATTGGGAAGACTACAAGAAAACTTAAACAAAGAATTAGTGAGCACAAAAGCAGTATCCGCAGGAATGATCGTAATTATCCTATAGCCATACATTTCAATGATGCCCACCATGACATCTCTTCATTACGTTTTTGCGGAATCGAACAGGTCACCTTACCACCCAGGGGGGGTGACCATGACAAGTTATTGAAACAGCGTGAAGCGTTCTGGATCTACACCCTTCAAACATTGGCACCAAAAGGCCTTAATGACGAATTACTTTTTAGCTGCTTCTTGTGATCCCTCATATTTATCCACTAGTTTGTATAATAGGCTATGGCTGATCTATACCCCGTCTATGTTGATGTTTTTTGAGGGGTCCCCAGCCTGATAAAAAGAGTTTTTCCAGCCACAGATGTCTGTGTAAATGTACAGGAAGATGGCATCACCTGCTAGGCATTGCTGCCGGTCGCACCTCCTCTGGTGCCCATAGGTCAGCTGCAGGGTCATCAGCCAGGCACCACCATTCACCAACGTTTCGCTCCTTTAAGCCTGGAACGTCTCCCGGTGGCGGAGCAGTGACAGGGACATCTCCCTGTCACCCCCTGCAGCTGACGGGCCTGCCTGATAGATGGAACCCCCTGCGGCTGTTGACGGGGTTAGTTGTTCTTTCCCCAGCACTTGTCCTTCCTCCTAAGCCAGAGCCAAAAGCTCCCCTTCTCAGCTTCCTCTGCGAGCTCCTTGGTTGCCTTCCTTAGCTCTGCTCCGGTCACTCCTACGTCCCTCAGCAGGTGTGTGGTCGACAGCCCCACGAAGCCTCGACATCCAACCTCCACTGGATAGATGGTCGTCTTCCAGCCAGCCTCCCGGCACTCAGCGGCCAGCTCTGAATACTTGGCCTTCTTGCGTTCAAAGGCGGCCTCGATTCCTTCCTCCATTGGTACTGTGAGCTCAATGAGGAATACAGCTTTAGCCTTAGCAGACCACACCACTATGTCAGGTCGGAGAGATGTGGTGGCCATCTCGACTGGGAAACGGAGCTGCCTGTCAAGGTCCACCCTCATGTCCCACTCCTGGTCAGGGGTATTCATATCACCTGGTCTCTGAATCTCTTACCTATGTGACCTATTGGTTTGTTTACTTACAGATGTAGGTTTATTCTGCTTTATATATATTTTTTCACGTTTACTAGAGGATTCCTCTTTTTTGTCTATATCTAAATTATGTATTGCATTTGTTGTATTTTTCCTGACTGCCATCATTAACTATTACCTTAATTAGGACCTAATGTATTCAGTCACTACTTTATATTTATATGTCATGTTTTTTGACTGACTGTATCATATTCTACTTATGTACATTGATTTTTTAGTATGTAAATGCTTAGATCAGACGTTTTCAGACAGTGATTGGTTGGAGTCACACAGCCACTCCTATTTAAGATGGCTTCTTTGTTGGCACAAACATTTGTTTGAAAAAGGTCTTTGACCGAAACGTCGTATTAAACTCTTCACTTCTGGAAGTTGGCCAGTGTGCGGGAATTCATCTTTTACTGCTTTGGACTGTTTTGTCCTTCTCCGACGCACCTGCCTGAGGAACAGATGTGCGAAGCTTTTGTTGTTTCTCAAACTTTGTAAAAGTGTTTCACATTTTGTAATGTTGGTTTGCATTTCTCAGCCACCGTAGTTTTCTTCCAACAACATGGACAACAGGCCGAATAAAGAGTGCGAAATCCAAGGGTTGTCCTGTAACTCTGGCATCATGATGCACATCTTTAACGTGGTATAGCCTTCAAAATAGGATTACTATGTATGTGACTTACTACACGTCATAGAAGCAGTGCCTGGAAACGAAACAGGTACACTCTGACGGTGGCAAGTTATCAACAACCTCAGCCAGAGGTTGACAGACAAAACTTTGCTTCCCTGTTGCTCCCCATTTCATTACTACTGCATTCTCAGGTGGATATTATCTTATATTATTATATATATAAGACAAAGATTCGAAATTTTATCTGATTTTTTTTTCTTCATAAAACTAGTGATTAACCATTGTAACCAAACTGAATGGTTCAAAATATCACATTTGAGACACAAGTATAAAAAAAAAAAACAGAAACAATGGAGACATCTTTTTTTTTTCAGTTTAACCTTAGTACAGACAAACTCCTCACTTAGTACAAACTCCTGCTTCTAAAATCTTTATCAGGCAGTGTCATCAACATCATCATCACATCTTCATTACACCACTGTCTTCTTATCATCTTCATCAATAAATCATTATCACATTTACACTCTAAAAGCTTATTGTTACCTTGTAATAACAAAATATTGTTCGTGGTAGTCGTTTCTTGCTTCTGACTGCCTCTCGTCAGGTGGTTGGTAACTTTTTGAGGTCGCCTTTTTCAACATAGAAAACTGCTGTTTCCAGTGGTGCAACGCTCTAAAGCAGCTTTCACATAGCACGTGCACGGCGCTGACCTTGGCCGGCGTAGCCATTCATTGTGTATGTGATCTCGGGGCGCACTGGTCTGCGTTTTGTAATGCAAGGAATCAATATATTGTAACAATCAAGCCATGTGAATAGTGATTATTACCAACTAAACACAGGATCATTTTGATTATGAGAATAATTGATATGTTCAGTCTTAACTGTACTAAACTTGGAAATAAATGACAAAAATAGTCCTGAGTTTAGCGTGATTGACGTCTATTTGTCATGTGTCAATGATCAAACCAGAGCATATGCTCTTCCACACACAGATCACTGTGTGTGGAAGTCAGATCACTAAAACGTCAGGTGCATTTTACTGTCCATTACACTTCCCACTCACCACATAGCCAGAATCACAGTTCCAAAAAGAGCGCTTCTGTTTCCCACACGTCCTAGTATCCAGTGCACTTACTAAAAACATGTGCCAACCAGCTAGTAGATGTCATTACTGACATCTTCAACATATCACTGTCACAGGAGAGTGTTCCCACCTGCTTCAAGACAGCCACCATTATCCCTGTGCCTAAAACGTCTGCAGTGTCTAATCTAAATGACTACCGCCCTGTGGCACTCACCCCCATCCTGATGAAGTGCTTTGAGAAACTGGTTCTCCAGCACATAAAGAACAACATCCCTGCCAGTCTGGACCCTCAGCAGTTTGCATTCAGAACCAACAGATCCACAGATGATGCCATATCCACTGCTCTCCACTCAGTCTTCACTCACCTGGAGAAAAGCAGCACCTACATCAGAATGCTGTTTGTTGACTTCAGCTCAGCTTTCAACACAATCTCCCCCATGAAGCTGATTGGAAAACTGAACACTCTGGGCATCAGTACCACTCTCTGCAACTGGATACTGGACTTCCTCACAAACAGACCCCAGTCAGTTCGGATTGGCAGTCTCTCCTCCTCCACTCTAGTGCTCAACACCGGAGCTCCCCAGGGCTGTGTGCTCAGCCCCCTCCTGTTCACGCTGTACACCCACGACTGCAACCCCCGACATGGAGAGAACTCTATTGTGAAGTTCGCGGATGACACCACCATCATCGGCCGGATTTCCAACAATGATGAGTTCTCATATCGGGAGGAAATCAACCATCTTGCAGAATGGTGCACAGAAAACAACCTACTGCTCAACGTCAGCAAAACCAAAGAGCTGATAGTTGATTTTAGAAAAAAAGAGGCAAAGACACACAACCCTGTCTACATTAATGGAGCTGAGGTGGAGCAAGTGAGCAGTTTTAAGTTCCTGGGAATCAACATAACAGAGAACCTAACATGGACTTCACATATCTCTGCCCTGGTTAAAAAAGCCCAGAAACGGCTGTATTTCTTAAGGAAACTTAAGAAAGCAAAATTCCCACGCCAAGTTCTTGTCAGCTTCTACAAAGGAGCGATTGAAAGCATCCTGACTGGAAACATCACAAACTGGCATGGGATGTGCACGGCCCAGGACAGGAAGACTCTGCAACGAGTGATTAAAACTGCCCAAAACATCATTGGCACCCATCTACCAAGCATCAGTGATATCGGGGAGGTGAGGTGCCTGCGCAGAGCCAAAAGGATCCTAAAAGACAACACCCACCCCAGCCACAGCCTGTTCACCCTGCTGCCATCAGGCAAAAGATACAGAAGTATTCGCTGCCGTACAACCAGACTACAGAGCAGCTTCTTCCCTCAGGCTGTGAGACTACTAAATGCACCATCTGCACTCCTCCATGTTTAATAATTTTATTTTCTATACAATCAATTAATCAATCAAGAGGGAACCACACTTTAATTTCATTATTCAACCTGTTGTATAATGACAAATAAACTTCCTTGTATCCTTGTATCCTTGTATTTATTAATTTGCCTGTTCTCTCGCAGACTCTCTGAGCTCTTATTTTGAGTGCTTCGAGTGCATTCATAAATCTCAGCTGCTTTCAATTAATGAGTCAGTTGATCAAAACGTAAACAAAAGCAATATAGATAATGAGGTCGACTGGCTAGTTTTCTTTATGATTAAAAACTAGAAGGTTTACAACTGCTAAAACAGCCAAACATAAAGCATCTGCAACTACACAAGACATAGCAAGCCAGCTAATACTACCTACCAGTCCAGCATCAGGGATGCAAGCTTGGAGTCTGCCTTGCAGCCTCCGACTTCACAAAACTTTTGCCAGTGACTAAAAGCCAGTCAACTTTTCCTTCAGTCTTTCCTATGGGTCTTTTTCTCTTTTTCACTTCCTTGTTTCTTTCATCATTGTTTTCTTTGGGTTTCTGGGGCTTTGCCATGATTTTTGTACTGAGAACAGCTAGCGGGCTCACTGGACACAGTTGCTGCTGGTGACATGGTGCCATAAAGTGATATATCCTGTCCTGACCCATTCCACCAAACTCGCACAGTGCACAGGAACAGCCTTTCACGGTGCAGAGGGGCCATCCTTTACTTCCATCCGCTATGTGTTTTGTTATATGATGTCTGGGTTTATGCAGCTTCAGAATTAAAGATTGGATGTAAAAGACAGCCAAAGCAGTGTCATCCCTCACAAGTAAACCCATATTGTGATATTATGAGAATTATCCAAAGCCAAACTTTTAGAAAAATGTTAGGGAGGGATATTTTTTCGGCAAAAACTCATTATTTGGTACAGTGATAAAGGACCCAAATCCTTGCAGAGTTGTCCTGCTTAACACCTGTCCAGTGTCTCTCATCACCTTGTTGATACTGCCACCTTGTGGGGAGTTCCGTACAGCAAGAATAACTAGAAAATTCCCGTGCGGAAACTTTGAGAGTGCCTCGGGGGCCGGCGCCGGGGGGCTGTTACCGGGGGGTGCACGTCTGACCTAAGAAGGATAAACTCTGAATGTGCTTGCCACCTTTGCGACCGCGTGGTAAACCACCAGGCCTATGCTGTTTGTAGGTTGTGTAAAGTTATGGCTCTTGCCCAGGTGGGGAGTTGAATCCTGGACTCCTGCTTGGTAGGCAAAGACCTTATCCGCCAGGCTACTGTGGCTTGTGTGGGCTGAGCAAGAAATGAGGCTCTATAAAGTGTGTGAGCACACAGCATGAGTGACAGTGGTGCTTGGGAGAAAATCGCCTAAAAGTACTGGTCAAACTAATGCTTTTTCCTCAGTGACAGTAAGTCTGAGTGCAAAATAAAAGGTATCATGAGAACAGTAAGGCTTTGGGCTTTCCAACTGTGTCAAAATTATTTGCCAACTCCACAAAATGCCTGAGATTTGGCGAGTTGAAAAAGTGTGTGTTTCTGCTTCTTTCCCCAGATTTTGAATTCCAGATATAATGGGAGCCTATGGGGGAGAGAGCAGGCACTCTTGCCTCGTTAAGTGTCAGTGTGTAAAAAGTTTGAGCTATTTTGCTTTTGTATTTACATTTTTCAAAGCAGAACTATTTTTCCTACTACTTTTCCAAAAAATTGTGCATGTGGAGTGAAAATTGTAGCCAGGAGAGCAAGTTAAAGAGAAAAGTTGTAGGCGATTTTTCAGGGCTGCTGCACTCTAGCTGTGATGTCACGCACTCTAGCTCACGCAATACACACTCATTCAAAAGTCAGAGCTGGCTCAAAAATGACTCCAAACTTAAACTGTGTTTTATGCCAAACTAAAACATACATGAAAAATTGAAGATGACACACATAAAGTTGAACTTCTGCTGACCCGTTTAAGCTTTGAATGGAGTCTATCGGCCAAAGAATGAGGGAGCTGTGAGGCTTTGAAAATGCATGGGTCTCGGCCGGCTCCCCATTATTTTTCAATGAGGACAAAATCGTGATTTGAAAATTGAATTATGAGAAATCGCTAAGTCCGATCGGTTTGAAAATTGACATACCGCTTCTTCTCCACAAGACGCACGTTTTTTGTATTTGGTGCGTGGACACAGGTCAAAAGCTCTGTGCTCTGGAGCCTTGGAAAGTTTTGGCCATTCATTGCGGATGGGTCATGTGACCCGGTTCTTTTGGGTTTTTGTCGCCATGGTAACTCCAGTAATATACGGAAGTCATAGCAGACTATTCCCGATTGAGACGCACGTTTTCATAATTATAATGTCATAGGTATCTTTGAAACTGTGGGAGGAGTAGCAAGCCGAAATTTGGCGGAAAAGGAATAATAAGTTTAAGAACAAGAAACACGCACAACTAACAACAACTAACCCGAGGCACTAGGGTGTTAGGGGCCAAAAGTAAAACATGTTATGTGAAGTGCATTTAGCCATGTACCATGTGAAAGGGCAACTTCTCTGGATCTCAGAACAATTTATTTCATGAGGATAGGACCTATCACTGCAGAGATATGACATTTTAAGTGACCGGACACAGGGTCAAAAAGGTCGCACAGCGTAAAGCACAAGTTAATGGAACCCTTAGATTCTAAAACAGCACCTGGTGAATCTGATTTTCTTTTAATTCTAACATTAGTCAGGCAGCTTAGTGTCAGATTTGGGACGGATGGGGATGCTCCGGACAAAAAACCCAATTTTTTTGCATCACCAAAGCTTTCAGTTTGGACGTGGAGCCACGTCATCAAGACGGCGGATGGCGGCCATCTTGGATTTCAAGATGGCCGCCATGTAAATTCAATATTCTGCCAATATCTCGGCTTCCAAGCGACTTAGAAGGTCAATTTTGGTGTCAAAATATACATTTTGATGAGACCATAAACACTGCTTGTGTTATGAAAATATAAAATCAATTAATGTATTATATATATTTTATTTTCTCATTTGTGCACGCAACAATTTACTAAGTAGAAATTGAGCATTTTGTCACATAAATCTAAACTATTTAAATTAACAGAAATTCATGCGCATATATCTCATTTGGTAACATGTTTGGGAAAATATGAATACACAAGTCACTAAACTATTAATAAGTTCATAATGAATAAGTTCATTAAACAAAATAAATAAGTTCATTAAACAATAACAAACAATAATTGATACAAACATATTTGGTGAAATATTACTCTAAGCTCTATTCAAATTAACATACAAGTTTACGTGCAAATCTCATTTGAAAAAACACCTGGTAAAAATTACAAATATTAAGTTCCAACAGATTTGGGGGAAATATGAATGCACACTTGCACAAGTCATTAAACTATATGTCCAAGTTCATTAAACAAAATCAGTTCAGTAAACAACAACAAACAAAAACTGATTGATAACAACTGTGGATTTAGATCTAATCTAGAATCCTCAGATTGCCCACTTGCACGTCTTTCAGGAGAGGGAATTCCCACGTGTCCCCGACATCGTACTTGATTTTGAATATTGTATTCAAAGGGTTGGGTTTATGTTTGGTGATCTGTAGCACTGTGCCATTGTACCAAACAGGTGTTGGCTCCCCCTCCTCACAGCAGTTGTGCTCCACCCTCAGTCCCACCAACTTCTCTGGGTCCTCCAAATATTGCTGGAGAGTCACTTTCTGTTTGCACCTCTCTCTCTTCTGTCTTGCCGCATGTAGCTTTTCAGAAAGCTTCCTCTTCAGCTCTGCCAGTCTGTCATGAGTTTCTTCCTCACTTTGATAGGTGAGGGCAGGTTGCAGATCAGGCTCCACCTCTCTTTCCTCTCTTTCTACCTGATTGATGCTCAAAACCTGAATGAGGTTCAATTTCATTTCTTCCAGGCTGTAGGCATGGCTCTTTCCATCTCTTTTCACAGACTGCTGGAAGAGTTCTTTATTTCCATTGGCTCCAAGGACCGTTTTGTGGAACTGCAGTTGTGTGACCAAGGCTTCCATTCTCTCCTTGTTTCCACTTAGGTGTGTGAGACCGTTTTCCATATCTGCCTTTGAACGCCACACCCCCCCCTAGTTTTGTTATTTTGTTTGTCAATGTAACCTTTTTGTTGTTGTCCCGCCTTTCCTTTTCTTTTTTTTGTTCCTGTTTCTTCAACAGATTTTCCTGTCTCTGTTTCTTGATGGCCTCTTTCCTGCCATTGTAACGGTTCAAGATGTCACCTGCTGAGTTTCTTGCCTGTGCCATCTTCTCAGTTTTCTCTTCAGGAGACATGCTTTCCAGCCACTTCACTGTCCCGTTGTATAGCCACATCACCATTGCCTCATGAGACAGTGTTCTGGCAGATGGCTTCTGTCTCACCAGAAGGTCGAGGACAGCAAAGTCACGCTCCGAGACGATGTTCATGGTGGGCACGTTGGAAGCATGTGCCTGAACCTGATGAATGAATGAATGAATGAATGAATGAATGAATGCATGATATTTCATTTGCTCCTTGACAGGAAATTTCATTGTCATCATCGCATAAAACAGTACAAAAATACACAGTAAGCAGTACAAGGACAGGACAACAATTTTTACCTGCTCAGAGGGCTCCCAGTACTTCCCCCCAGGGAGGTGGTCAGCAGCTTGTCGCTCCAGGAGGATCAGCATAGATGCCATGACTAGCTCTAATGCCTGCTGAGTCATCACCTGGAACTCTTCATCCGCACTGTCCCTGAAGAGCTCCTCATACAAGTCATCTTTGTGCTGTTCTGCGATCCCCTCTGGGAAGAGTGGCTCACCTTCCAGGAGGGAACTGGCATCCTTGCTCCATCTCTCTATTTGTATTCTCATTGTGAGAAGGTGTTGGTTCAGGGTAAGAATATTGAATCCTGCTGTGTTCAGCAACCTCCAAAAGGGCCCCGTCACTGTTTTGTCGATTATCCCAAGGGCCCTGACCCCAGCCAGGATGGCTCTCTCCTGTGCATCAACCACAATGGCTCTCAGAAGTTGGTTGGGGTTGGGGAGGGACTGAATAAGGTCAGTGATGTGGTGACGGTGGTAGTACACAGCCGCTGCATTGTGACAAAGGATGTTCACTCGATTTCCAATGAAAGTCACCATTTTATTTTTGAGGCCAAGGGGGCAAGGTGAGCCTCCAACAGATGAGGAATTCCAGCCTCATCAGATCCACGGGCAGTGAAAGCCTTGCAGGCTGCTCTGACCAGCCGTGCAGCCCCAGCTTCATTGGTGGTAAAGCTGTGTTTGTTCTTGCCTTCTTCCACTACAACCTCTTCAAATGTTTTGAGTGTTTTTTTTGCCTCCTGTTCAAAATTAATGATGAGATGCATCTTGCAATAAAAATTGGACATATCACTCAAGTCAGATTTTGTTTGAACACTAAGATTGTCCCAGTTCTTGATTGCCACAGGCAGAAGGTCCTCTCTGACTGCCTGCAACTGTCTGTTAAACGCGGGGTTTATTGGACCATGGTCGCTCATTGTGGTTTTAAATGAAGCAATGAGCCTTGCAATATTTTCTTCTGTTCTTCCATCCTTGATGGACTCTGCAAGCTCTTTAATTCTGTAATTAAAAGACTCAAATGTTGTCTCCGTGTCTCCCCCCGCCTGCTCGACTAATCCAAGGGTCATGGTTTGTCCTGTCATCAAAGTCACTTCAAAGTCTTGATAGTTTTTGTGGAACTTTGAGGTCCCATCTCCATGCAGGCAGTGTCCCTTCTCGGTTTTGATATCGTCTTGCAGGAGGGCTTCTGCTAGCTGAATATCAGCTAGCCCTCTGGCCTCAACCAGGAGCTGAGATTTCAGCCAGTTGCTAGGCAGTTGTTCAACATCTTTTCCAGCCAACTTCTTTAAAACTGTTTTAACAACACTGTCGATCTTTCTCATGGACACATTCATTGACAGAAGATCCATTATTACTTCTCGTATTTCATTGGTGTATTTCCCATCTTGAAAGGTTGTTATAACATCTTCATCCATCAGCACTTTCCATTCAATTAGTTCTTGCTTCTCTTTTTCCAGTTTCTTCAATGTGTCTTTCATCTCTGTTAGTGTGTTTGTCATGTCTTCTTGACTGTCCATTTCCCTGTATTGCTTGTGAGTCATCCTTTTGATTTTCTTCCGGCAGCTGTCCTTTGTAGATTTGATCTTTCGTTTCAGGCCATCAATCTTCCTAACTTTTTCTTGCTCTCTTTTCTTAACAATGTTCTTTGTCTCTTCCATTGCGGCTAGCTCCCTCTCTGCTATTTGTTTTGCTTCCTCTGCATTCTGTATTTTTTGGCGTAGGACCTTTATGGTTTCCTTGTGTGTTTTGATTTGCTCTTCCCTTGTTTTCAGCTTCTTATTTAAATTGCGCACCTTACTTGTTGAAGTTTTAGCCTGCTGTCTGCCCATTTCTTCTTTCTCATCCATTGTTTTTTGTAGACTGTCACATAGCTCCTTTACTTGTCCTATCTCCTCTGTGTTTTTGTCCTCCAGACACTGCAGCTGGATCTGCAACAGTTCTTTCTCCTCCTTAAATGTTCTGCTCTCCTTCTCTGCATTAGAAAGCCTTTTCTTCATAATTTTCATCTCCTGAACCATCTGACCATTTGGCTCCTTATTTTGCATTCCCTGCCTCTTACTTTTTGGAATCGAGTATGGACTGTTTGTGTATTCAGTCAACTCTGCATTACCTCTTTTTTGCAGCTTTCTGAAAGTCTTATGCATCCTGTCAACTGACATACGAATTGCATCGTCACTGACACCCTCCATATCTTTTCTTTGTGACTCAGAAGTCACCTGGCGTAGTTCCTGAATCAATGCCTGTGTGTTCCCATGTTTTCTTCTGAGTTCTAGTACCATGCCATTGGTTAAGACACTGTTCTCCTCTCCTGATGCCATCTTGCCACAGAATCTGGAAAATGAATGAATGAATGAATGAAAAATACTTTATTAATCCCCGTGGGGAAATTCAAGGTAGAACCACCGCTCACATCTAGCACAAGATGTACCGAACAGTACACAGATAGACATAGAACAATACACAGTGAAATATGCATAAAGTAGTTAATGTGAATAAAGTGAATAAAGGTATGTGGGGTGTGGCTATAATACAAGTCCCTGGATAAATAGGTGGATAAAAGTCTGTGGATAAAAGATAAATATATACAATATATACATTATTATTTTACAGCAAAAAAAAAAAAAAAAAAACTGAGGAAAATATATTAACAGCAATACTATAGATAGTCATAGATAGCCTACACAGCCAGATATGCAGGCCTATCACTGTATCACCCACATATAGGCTGGCTTTAGCAGGCTGTCAATAAAATTGAATAGCTCATGGATCATTATCACACACATACTCACTCACTCACACACACACACACACACACACACAGTAGGGCGGGCAGGCTATGCAGAGGAGGGGCTATGGCAGAGAGGAGATTTGCGAGATGCATGATACCGCTTTTCTAGCCTATCAGTGTGATTATCTATCAATACAAATCATTGTGGACATAGCCATACATTTTGGTTGTCAGATGGGGAATTGGAGTCACCACAACTGGCTTTATTTACAAACATTGCTGAACAGCAATACATCGCTGTCTCATAGTCTACAAGTATATTCGCGGAGAAAGCGACCATTTGATTCCTGCCGCTTCGGAACTCAGAGCTCCTCTGCTTGGCTGAAGAGGCTGCTTGGCTCCGCCTGGCTGTATGCGCTAGCTAGCTAAAACAAAATCCTGGAGTGGCATCTGGATTCGACTCAAACCCCAACAACCTATACATCATTAAAGCTAAGAAGTTCTAGTTTTTAGCTATATGTGTTCACATTATGTCTTTTAAAAAAATCCTGTCACAAAGATGAAAAAAACGAGTTCTTACCTTATATTTCAGTCAATATCCGTCCATGTAATGTTGAACTTTCAAGGATTCAAGGATTCAAGGAACTTTATTGTCATACCAGTTCACACTTACATGCCAGTGGTACGAAATTAGCACTCAGGTCCCGGTATAAGCCAACCCCCATCGGTTGCGTTTAAAGTCCAACCTATGTACGGGGCAGGCCCAAGCCCAAGAACATAAATATGTATCATTTCCTGATATCGACACTCATTCTGACTGAGATCCTGCGAGAGCTCTGTCACACTGAGACCAGCGCTGCTTTGCTTTACATGTGACCAAATAAATATTATATCTGAGAGCTGAAGATTGACTCCGGTCTATCCTTGGGCATTCAACAAAAGAATCGGGTCCTAACATAAGTAAAGGTAAACAGCATATGTAAATGTAAATAAAAATATAAATAGTATATCTATAATAAGTATAAACAGCCTATATATAAGTAAGTAGTATATATATAATAAATAATAAATATAATATATATATAAGCAGTAAATATAAAAATATAGAGAAAAATATAAACAGCCTATGTAAATATAGACAGTATATGTATATATATATATAAATATGTATATATAATATAGACAGTGTAATATAGAATGGACCAAGCCACAGAACCTGATGCCCGGGACTGGGATTCATGGAACTGTTGGACTTGGTCAGTGCAGAATTAGCTTAGTGCTAAACACGCATGTCAGTAATATTGCACTTATGGTGGAAAGTGATTTGTGCAGGAGAAGGGAGAGAGAGAGAATGAGATGGGAGACTACAGAGCATGGCTCGAGTTCAACAGTCTGACAGCTGCAGGGAAGAAGCTGTTTCTGAGCCTGGTGGTCTTGCTCTGGATGCTCCTCAGCCACCTGCCTGAGGGGAGGGGCTGAAACAGACTGTGAGCGGGATGGGTGGAGTCCTTCAAGATGCGGAGGGCCCTCCCCCTGCATCGTGAGGTGTAGAGGTCCGAGGTGGTAGGAAGGCTGCTCCCCACAGTCCTCTGTGCAGCCTTCACCACCCTCTGCAGAGCCTTCCTCTCAGCAGCAGTGCAGCTGCCGTGCCACACGGTGATGCAGGTGCAGAGGATGCTCTCCACCGCACAGTGGTAGAAGCTCCTCAGGACGGAGCTCCCCAGTCCAGCCTTCCGCAGCTTCCTGAGGAAGTAGAGACGCTGGTGGGCCTTCCTGACCAGACGGGAAGTGTTGGCGCTCCAGGTGAGGTCACTGGATATGTGCACACCCAGGTACCTGAAGCTGGAGACCACTTCCACAGCTGCTCCTCCGATGTGCAGGGGAGGGAGAGGGCGCTTGTCCTTCCTGAAATCCACCACCATCTCCTTTGTCTTTTTCACGTTGATGCAGAGGTTGTTTTCACTGCACCACTGCACCAGGTGTTCCACCTCCTCTCTGTATTCGGACTCATCGCTGTTAGTGATGCGTCCCACTACTGCTGTGTCGTCCGCAAACTTCACTATATGACAGCTGGGGTGTCTCGCCGAGCAGTCATACGTCAGCAGAGTGAACAGGAGGGGGCTCAGCACACAGCCCTGTGGCGAGCCAGTGCTGAGGGTGATGGAGGAGGAGACGGTGTTGTGGATCCTGACAGTCTGAGGTCTGTTGGTCAGGAAGTCCAGGACCCAGTTCCCCAGTGTGGAACTCAGTCCGAGGGAGGAGAGCTTCTGCACCAGGGTCTGAGGGATGATGGTGTTGAAGGCAGAGGAGAAATCCAGGGAGAGCAGACGGACGTAAGAGTTCCTGCTCTCCAGATGGGTGAGGGTTGTGTGGACCACCGATGAAATGGCGTCATCGGTGGAGCGTTTTTTTCTGTAGGCATACTGATGGGGGTCCACAGTGATGTCGATGGAGTCCTTGATGTGGGCCATGACCAGCCTCTCAAAGCACTTCATGACTACCGGGGTTAGGGCTATGGGTCGGTAGTCATTTAGACATGTCACTGTGGAGCACTTGGGGACAGGGACAATTGTGGCAGGTGGGGACAGATGACAGTGACAGTGAGGTGTTAAAAATGTCCATCAGCACCTCAGACAGCTGGTGTGCACAGTCCCTCAGTACCCGCCCTGGGATGTTGTCAGGGCCTGCAGCTTTGCGGGGGTTGATTGCCTGGAGGGTCTTCCTCACGTCTGCAGTGGTCACACTGAGGGGCGTGTCACCGGGTGGTGGTGTGAGTCTGGTGCTGGGGGGGGTGTCAGGGTCCTCAAAGCGGGCGTAAAAGTGGTTGAGTGCATCTGGCAAGGAGGGGTCCCTTGGGCATTGTGCATCCCTGGTGTTGTAGTCTGTGATGCACTTGATGCCTTGCCACATGCGCCGGGGGTCACTGGTGGTGAAGTGACCCTGGATTTTTTGAGCGTATGTGGCTTTGGCCCTCACAATGCCTGCATTCAGTCCTTTCCTCGCCTCTCTGAGTGCTGATGCCTCACCTGCCCTGAACGCAGCATCCCTAGCTTTCAGCAGCGCTCTCACCTCAGCATTCAGCCAGGGCTTCTGGTTCGAATAGCAGGTTACTGTCCTGGTGGTGGTGACATCATCAGTACACTTAGAGATGAAGCCGAGGACGGAGGAGGTGTATTCCTCCAGGTCCACCTCTCCCTCATACGTAGCTGCCTCTCTGAAGACCTGCCAGTCTGTGCACTGAAAACAGTCCTGGAGCACAGAGGCTGCATCCCTGGGCCACACAGTGACTGTCTTCTTTGTTGGCCTGATCCGTCTCAGCAGGGGGCGGTATGCTGGTGCCAGCAGGATGGAGATGTGGTCGGAGAGGCCAAGATGGGGGCGGGGAAGAGCTCTGTACGCACCGCGAACGTTGCTGTACACACAGTCCAGAGTGTTGTCTCCCCGTGTGGGAAAGGTGACATGCTGGTAAAAACTGGGCAGAGTGTCCGTCAGTTTCACGTGATTGAAGTCCCCCGCAACCACGTAAAACGCCTCCGGGTGCTTTGTCTGCAGCGAGCTAATGGTGTCGTGTAGCTCCTTCAATGCTTCGTTAGCATTAGCACCCGGCGGGATGTAAACAATGGTGACGAACACCGCGGTGAACTCTCGAGGCAAATAGTACGGCCGACATCTCACAGTCATCAGTTCTATCGCCTCAGAGCAGTATGTTTTCACCAGTCCACTGTTTGTGCACCAACCTTCATTCACGTACACACACAGTCCTCCTCCCCGTGTTTTCCCCGACCGGTGGTCGCAGTCCGCTCGGAAAAGCTGCAGGCCGTCTATGTGGAAGGCTGAGTCCGGCATGTTGTTGTTGAGCCATGTTTCCATGAGGCAAAGAACAGCACAGTTCCTCATCTCTGCAGAAACACTCAGCCTCAGACGTAACGAGTCCACTTTATTATCCAGTGAGCGGACGTTGGCCAGAAAGAGAGTTGGAATCGGAGGTCTGCTAGCCTTCAGCTGGGCTAGCGCACCCGCCCGCTTCCCCCTCTTCTGTTTACGGGCACACCGCTTCCTCTTGCCCGCTGCTTGCCGTACTCTGCTGCGCCACTCCTTTGTCCTGAGGAGGCGCTCTCTTCCGAGTGCAGATTTCAGCTTCGGTGAAATTGTAGAAACTGAACTGTCTCTGATGACCATCAGTTCAGTTGAGCTGTACCTTACACGCGAGTTTAGCACTAAACTAGTGCTAAAAGCGGCCTCAAAGGTCGGTAAAAAAGACTTAATCCCGGGAGCTCGAGAAGCCGCTGCACCACTGCGCGTCGCCATCTTTCTGTGTGGATCCACGAATGTCTCGGCAATATAAATCATAGAAATCCAGTCTGGGTTTTTAGTTTAACCACTGCCTCCAAGAGGAAATGTGGAGACAGTGATTTAACGTCTCTCTCTAAAAACCAGGAAGTCAGCACAGCTGAACATTCCGCTCGCGGCTTCCTATACCTTTCAGCTGAAAATTGATGGAATATCACAACAGACATGATAAAACATTTTGATATGATTTTTAACACTTACTGGTCTATTTTTATGGTGGAAATAGACAAATTGATGACATATTGTTTCAATACAGTAACTTTTTATTACGAGGTGGATGACATTTTTCATAGAATTTTGACATAGCGACCAGGTCTGTCATGTGACCCTAACAATAAGAATAAGAAACGCGCAGGATAACAAGAGTGACCTTGTTCCTTCGGACCGAGGCACTAAAATAATAAGAATAAGAAATGCGCAGGATAACAATAGTGACCTCGTTCTTTTGGACCGAGGCACTAATAAGAAACGCGCAGGATAACAATAGTGACCTCGTTCCTTCAGACCGAGGCACTAATAAGAATAAGAAACGCGCAGGATAACAATAGTGACCTCGTTCCTTCGGACCGAGGCACTAATAAAAAAAAAAAAGTCGCAGGATAACAATAGTGACCTCATTCCTTCGGACCGAGGCACTAACAAGGAATTAACAACTTTACTGGCAATGAGAAGAAAACAATATACTTCACATACAGGTCAGATAGAAGGCAAGAGGGCTGCTACATGTGACTGAATGCACAGATTATAAAGCCTTTTCTACTTTGACACAACAAAGATGGGCGCTACTCATTTACTGAAACATTAGAGTGCATGCCAGAAAAGAGAAAAAAGAAAATCAAATGCCTATAACCTTGTATGTCTGTGCCAGGAGAGTCTCATCAAAAGCAAAGGATGCAGTTATGGTTGTGCACAAACGCTGCGCTGGCCTTCAGGCTGTCACAGAGCTAGCACAGGAATTTAAGGATTTTTGCAGGGTCGGATCTGAAATTCTGAACTGGTAAAGATCTCTATAAGGAATCATGATGTCATCCAGGACAGCAGAATGAGAGGATTAGCTGTTTCAGTCAGCAAGAAGAATAACAGAAACTGTTGACATTTTTATTTTTTATGACCAACTGTACCGGCATGGGGAGGATTCATTTGTCATGTCACAGTGAGGCAGAAAGGGAGAAGGCCACTATATTAGGTAAAATAAAGTTTTGTGTTGACAACTTGTAATACTAAGCATGAGTGAAATCAATGCCTTTCATGTCTGTTTCTGTCAGGTCTGTGCCTCCAGACCCAGCTAATAGCTTGATTGAAAACATGTTGTAAAAATGGTCAATCCCACCCCTCTCAGAAGCCCTTTTATTTTGTAATACTTTAATGGAGAAACATGGTTCAAACTTTACAGCAATCACAAGACTTAAGACTTTAACTGGTCAATGTTTAATTTTCATTGGTTGTACAGTTTTGACATAATCGCAAATTTAGTTTTAACTTTGGTTCTAAAATGTTTCCCACCCCACCTTGGTTTTTATAATGGCACTGAATGAAGCACTTGGTCGGCACTCCTGTCACTTTCAGGCTCATGGAACTAAAACTTAGGGTCAGTTGCTTTGAAAGCTACATGGCTGTGACCAACTAAATTTCTCTACAACTCTGATATACAATTTTGTATGTGGAGTGAAAATTGTGGGAGTGAGAACAAGTTGAAAAGAAAAGTTTGAGATAATTTTCCAATGTTTCGCTGCTGCACACGCATCACTAGCTCTATCTCTGACATTTGGAAGCAGTACACACTCCAATTTAAATTGAGAAAAAAAATTATAATTAAAAGTATAAAAGATATCAAAAAGTTGAAAAGTAAAAAATATGCAAGTCACATGTAAGATTTTTCAGTTTGAAGGATGTTTGAAACTGAAAGTATGACAGGGTGAAAAAAATCGCTGAAAAAAATTCCTGGTTGTTGCTAGGCAGTTGTTATGGTGTTCCTAATGGTTGCTAGGGCGTTGCAAGGCGGTTGCTATGGTATCTAGGGTGGTTGCTGTCGGGTTGCCATGCGGTTTGGGGTGGGTGCTAGGGTTAGGGTTAGACAGACGGACATAGACAGTGTTCGTACACCTTACTTTTATATATGCAGTGTTGGCACTTAGTCCTGTGTGCTGCCATCTAGTGCTTTCCTTTTTTTTTTTAACTGCATCATATCATCAGCTGAAACATTCTTCAAACTTAAACTGTGTTTTCTACCAAAGTACACAAGATATCAAGATGATATTTTACTGGGGGCGCCCCAGTGGCTCACCAGCAAAGTGTGCGCACCATGTACCAGGGCTTATTCCCAATCGCAGGTCCTTTGCTGCATGTCATTCCCTCTCTCTCCCCTGCATTTCCTGTCTATCTCTACTGTGACGGTCAAATAAAGCAGAAATGCCAAAACCCCCCCGAATCTTTAAAAAAAAAAAAAAAAGATGATATTTTACTCACAATAAGATGCCGCTCGTGCTGACCTTTTGAAACTTGAAATAGAAAGATATTAACAATTTCATAGTTAATTCAATTTTCTCAGACTTCACATAGACACATAATATTTGGTTGCTATGTTTATGATAACATGGACAATAATGCCTTTTTCTTATTAATTTAATTTTACTTTTTATTAAGTATCATGTCCAAATTTGCTGGGAAGAAGCCACAATTCCTGGTATTAATGAAGGCAATGTGATTTATTTTGTGATTTATTTTTTTGTTGCATAATATTTTGTGTTAGAGCATTGTTGTTCATTCTGATGTCACAGACATTCATGTTATTGGCTGAAATGGTCTTCAAAGTCTGTCTCACTAGAGTGGGGGAGGGGCACCCATTGCAGCAGGCTGCAACAGTCTTCTGTGATGTTACTATCCTGTTGTTAACTGAAACTGTTGTTTCTCCCAAAGTACAACAGATATCAAGATGATATTTCTACACAAGTTCCACTTGTGCTGACCTGTTTAATCTTCAAATGGAGTTTTTCGGGCAAATTATGAGGGAATGGTGACGTTGCGGTTTCTGCAATTTTAATGTGTTATTACGAAAAATCGGAAAGTCAGACCGATTTGCAGAGATGGGGACTTGAGTCATTGCGACTTGGACTGAACTCGCTGTTTTAATGACTTGTGACTTGACTTGACAAAAAATAAAAAAACTTGAGACTCGACTTGGACTTGAAAGTTTAAGACTTGGGACTTGACTTGACTTCAGACACGATGACTTGAATGACTTGATTGTTCATTTCATGTTTTCAGTTTGAATATAAAATATAAAATAAATATCTCTAGCCTGTACTATTACCTGGTATATGAGCGCACGCTGGGAATGGTGTTGTAATGATTGGATAACGACCTTGTCAATCAGTCATGCCCTCTCCACTACCTACCTTACGTTTTGGAGAAACACACCCCTCATATCAGACGGTCATCATCATGTCAGCGGTCCGTCATTTGAAGAGCCATTCTGCCGAGTAAGTGCTTGTAAATTAGCTAATAGGCTATTACCCTGTTAGTCGATAGTCAGCTTAGCTAACGTTAGCTTGATGCAAGCATGGATACGAGATGGTTTGAGTGTGATTTATAGTCTCTTACTGACTATTGGCGAGTTAGTGCATGACATGTAGGGCCTGATTGACACTAGGAAAGCAAATCAATAAAACAGAGCAATAAAGCAAAAAGTCATATTTTTTAAACAGGTTAACTAAATTGGCCAATAATATTATTTGATAGTTACTAATATCTTATATTTTCTCTTCATTAAGACCAGATTCTGCAGGTAGGATTGTAATAATGTGACTTGACTTGGACTTGACTTGATCTATTATAGGACTTGACTTGACTTGACTTGACTTGCCCAAGAAAAAATTACTTGGGACTTACTTGAGACTTCAAGGTTAAGACTTGAGACTTACTTGAGACTTGCACATGGGTGACTTGATCCCATCTCTGCCAATTTGAAAATTGACACACTGCTTCTCCTCAACAAGACACACATTTTTCATATGTGGTGCATAGACAATTTGGCCGAATTTTTGCTTGGCTCTCCATCATACAGCTTTTGTTCCATGTTACGCGGATGGGAAAAACTTTCACTTTAAGTGGATTTCCGAGAAATCGAAAAGTCAGATTGCTTAGAAAAGTCATAGCATACTTCTCCCCATCGGGCCGCACATTTTTTCCTGTTTTGTGTATGGGTCTAATGCGAAAATTGTGGGAGGAGTAGTGAACTGAAATTTGTACAGAAGAATAAAGTAAAACCAGATAAAATTTCAGAAGAAATTTTGAATGTGCCTGCTGCTCTACATGTATAGTGGTTTGTGTAGTTGCCATGGTTTTTATTACAAACCCACTGCTCTACCCACTGAGCCACACAGGTTACACTGTTTTGGATTGCAGTATTGTTGCTCCCATACTGTGCTGGGGATGAGATTTGAGCTGGAGAGCTTCTGATTACAAACCCATCGCTCTGCCCACTGAGCCACACTCGCTCTACTGTTTTAAACACCAATAAACTTGCTCAGGTTACATCACAGACAGACACAGACACACATTTATGTAACACAGTGTGGTGTTGCCATCTAGTGCTTTTCTTTTTTAACTGCATCATATCATCAGCTGAAACATTCTTCAAACTGAAACTGTGTTTTCTCCCAAAGTACAACAAGGTCAAGGTCAAGGACAAGGTTAACTTTATTGTCCCCAAGGGACAATTTGTTTCACAGACAGCAGTAAAAACAAAGAAATACAGTATAACACAACTGCCAAGTCACACACAGAAAAAACACAACAAGGGTTACAGGAAGCTGTTCAGTAAGCCTATGGAGGCCGGGACAAATGAATTTTTAAGTCTATTTGTCCTGCATCTGGGCAGGACATATCTGCAACCCAAAGGTAGCAGTTTGTACTCCCCGCACAGGGGGTGACTGTGATCAGCCAGGACTGACTGGGCCTTCTTAGTGGCTCTGACCCTGTATAACAGGGAGAGATCATCAAGGTGCGTGCCAGCGATCTTACTACACATCTTAACAATATGTGTCAGTCTTTTCCTGTTCTTAAGGGAAAGTGACCCAAACCAACATATGAAAGCAAAGGTTAAAACAGACTCAATAAAACAAGAGTAAAAACAATCTCATAAAAGACTTGTCAACATTAAAACATCTGAGCTTCCGACAAAAATATATGCGCTGGTGGGCCTTTCCAGACAGCATCGATATGGGAATCAAAAGTCAGTTTGCTGTCCAGTATTGTCCCCAGATATTTGTACTGCTGTACAACTTCCACAGCCTGATCATGAATAAAAACAGGGGGGATAGATGGAGGCCTCTGAAATCAATTAACATCTCTTTCATTTTTCCAATGTTAATGTCCAAGAAGGAGTGTTTACACAAAGTCGCTAAAAGCATCAACCACTGGACCATGTTCAGTGTCGTCATCACTGAGCAGAGACAGAATGACCGAGTCATCCGCAAACTTAATAATGTGTCTGTTCTCATACTGACTCTGGCACTCATTTGTGTATAAGACAAATAAAAGTGGTGAGAGGACACATCCTTGAGGGGAGCCAGTGGAAGATAAAAGGGCATCTGATAAGACCCTGTTTACTCTCACTTTGTGAGGTCTCTCTGTTAAAAAGTCAACCAGCCAACATATTAAACCAGGGTCCATGCTGTGGGTACTGGTAAGTCTGTCTGCTAAAATATGTGGTTGAATGCAATTAAAAGCTGAGGAGAAGTCAGTAAAAAGGAGCTGTGCAAAATTTTTAACGCCATCCAGATAGATAGATAGATAGATAGATAGGTATACTTTATTGATCCCAGACTGGGAAATTCACACATTACAGTAGCATTATCAATAAAAGCAAAAAATTAAAAATTAAAATTAAAAGTATATACAATAGAGACTAAATATAGAAAAATACAGATAGTAGATGGTATGGCACAGGGTAAGCTTGACACCATGGAACCAGGAAACCAAGTGGAAGAACCCGACGCCCGGTAATGGGATTCGGCGACTGTCCGACTTGATTTGGTCCCATGGAATCACCACTTCTAATAAATAACAGTTAAGGTGCTGAGTGATGGATAATAAAATAAACTAAACTAAACAAGTAAGTAAGGTGCTGAGTAGTGGATAATAAATAAACAAACAATTTAAGGTGCTGGGTAGTGGAGTGTTAAAAACAGAACTATACTGCAGAGAGTTGTGAGTCTCTGTCAGACCGTTATTGTACAGTGTGATGGCTTGTGGCAGGAATGATTTCCTGTATCTGTCCCTTTGACAGCGGAGCTGTAACAGTCTGTTGGAGAAGGAGCTCCGCTGGCTGTCCAGTGTGTGGTGGAGAGGGTGATCAGGGTTATCCATGATAGATAACAGTTTGTTCAGTGTCCTCCTCTCCACCACAGCCTCCAAAGTGTCCAGTTTGCAGTCAATCACGGAGCCAGCCCTCCTGATCAGTTTATTGAGTCTGTTGGTGTCATTGGCTCCAATGCTGCTCCCCCAACAAACCACGGCGAAATAGAGTACGCTGGCCACAACAGACTGATAGAACATTTCCAACATCTTGCTGCACACGTTGAAGGATCTCAGCTTCCTCAGGAAGTAGAGTCTGCTCATCCCCTTCTTGTACACAGCTTCGGTGTTGGATTTCCAGTCCAGTCTGTTGTTGATTTTGACGCCCAGGTACTTGTAGTCCTCCACATCCTCTCCCAGAATACACAGTGACTGTGAAGACGTCCTCTTCTTCCTGAAGTCAGTCACCATCTCTCTGGTCTTGCTGACATTCAGCCTCAGGTAATTGCGTCCAGCCCACTCCACAAAGTTATCCACCACTGCTCTGTATTCCCCTTCCCTTCCCTCACTAATACACCCAACAACAACCGAGTCATCAGAAAATTTCTGCAGGTGGCATGACTCGGAGTTGTACTGAAAGTCTGTGGTGTATAAGGTGAAAAGGAAAGGGGACAGCAGAGTCCCCTGTGGAGCTCCTGTATCACTGACCACTGCGTCAGACAGAACACTGCCCAGACAGACAAACTGTGGTCTGCCTGTCAGGTAGTCAGTAATCCAGGAGACAATGGAGGTGTCGACACCCATTACCCGCAGCTTCTCACCCAGCAGCAGTGGCTGGATGGTGTTAAAAACACTGGAGAAATCAAAGAATGTGATTCTCACAGTGCTGCCACCACCATCCAGATGCATATGAGCTCGTTGCAGCAGGTAGATGACGGCATCGTCAACTCCCAAATGGGGCTGGTAGGCAAACTGTAGAGGGTCTAGCAACTTCTTCACCTGCGGCCTCAGGTGGGCCAAGACCAGCCTCTCAAGCACCTTCATCAGATGAGATGTGAGGGCAACTGGTCGGTAGTCATTGAGGTCCTATGGAGTCGACTTCTTCGGGACAGGAACCAGGCAGGACGTCTTCCACAGCACCGGGACTCTCTCCTGACTCAGGCTCAGGTTGTAGAGGTGTTGGATGACAGAAGACAGCTGGCTGGCACAGGTCCTCAGGATCCTGGGGCTGATACCATCAGGTCCTGTGGCCTTCCTCTGGTGGAGTCTCTCCAGCTGTCTCCTAACCTGGCCTGTAGTTACAGTCATGCGGAGAAGGGTGCTGGTGTCTTCAGTGAAGGAGGAGGTAGAGGGGGAGGGGGAGGAGAGGTGCTGCACAGGAGGGGTGGATGCAGTGGGGGCGTGTGGGGGTCTGAATGTGTGAGGGAGACAGACGGCTGTGAGCTGAACCTGTTGAAGAAACTGTTCAGCTCGTTGGCTCTCTCCAGGCTGCCTGATGGTAGCCTCTGTCTCCCTTTACATCCAGTGATCTGTTTCATCCCAGTCCACACATCCCTCACATTGTTCTGCTGGAGTTTGGCCTCCAGCTTCCTCCTATAGCTGTCTTTGCACCCCCTCAATTTCTCCCTGAGTTCGTGCTGCACTCTCCTCAGTTCCTCTCTGTCTCCAGACCTGAAAGCCCTCTTCTTCTTGTTAAGGAGCACTTTCAGGTCACTGGTGATCCATGGCTTGTTGTTGGAGTAGCAGCGTACAGTCCTGGTTGGCATGGTGGTGTTTTCACAGAACCTGATGTATTCTGTGATGCAGTCCGTCATGTTGTTGATGTCCTCCCCGTGTGGCTCACAGAGTACATCCCAGTTCGTTGTCTTGAAGCAGTCCTGCAGTGCCTCAGCAGCCTCCTGAGTCCACCTCCTCACCGTCCTGGTGTGAACAGGCTGCCTCTTAACAAGGGGGACATACTCGGGGCATAACAGGACCAGGTTGTGATCTGATCTGCCAAGGGGAGGAAGGGCTGTGGTGTTGTATGCATCCCTGGTGTTTGCATACAGCAGATCCAAGGTTTTATTTTCTCTGGTGGGGCAGTCAACATATTGGTGAAAGGTTGGCAGTAGTTTGTCCAGTGAGACATGATTAAAGTCTCCAGTGATAACAGTGAAGGCATTGGAGTGTTGAGTCTGTACACTGGCAATGGTGGAGGTGATGACGTCACAGGCCGTCGGCGCATCAGCTGATGGGGGGATGTAAACAGCAATTACAATGGCGGACGTGAATTCCCTAGGCAGGTAATACGGGCGCATTCCCACAGCAACCAGTTCAATGTCCAGGTTACAGAGACGTTCTTTCACATGCACATGTCCGGGATTACACCACCTCTCATTCACATACAGAGCAATCCCTCCTCCCTTCTTCTTACCACTACTAATAACGTCTCTGTCCGCACGAACAACGCTGAAGCCGGGTGCCGCCATGCTGTGGTCCGGGATGTGCGAGTGCAGCCATGTCTCAGTGAAACAAAACACACTACACTCACGATACTCCCTCTGAGTCTTAATCAGCTTGGCGAGCTCGTCCGTCTTATTCCCCAGAGACCTCACGTTCCCCATGATAATTGCCGGTACCGCTGGGCGAAATCTCCTCTTCTTCGGCTTCAGTTTGGCTCCAGCTCTGCGCCCCCGGCGCCTCCTCCGCAGCTCCTCCGGGATGTCAGGCCTCGCTCCGCGAAGCAGCACAGGTTTACGCAGCGCAATCAGCTGGTTGCGAGTGTAAACAATGCGCTCACCGTCGCGTCTGATGACCGAGGACCATGTTTGAAAGGGTGCATATGGCATCCTCGACACCCCTGCCTGCCCTATACGCGAACTGGAGTGGATCTAAAACCTTTCAAAGGTTTTCATAACAAGAAACGTTAAAGCCACAGGCCGAAAGTCGTTGAGGGATTTAGGCATTTTAATCTTGGGCACAGGTACAATCACAGAGTCCTCCCAGAGGCGAGGGACTCGATGATGCTGAAGTGACTTTGTAAAGATAAAAGAAAATATGTCCGCCAGTGGCTCTGCACAGTTTCTGACAAGACGGCCACCAATACTGTCTGGGCCAGGACTTTTCCTCTCTTTCACTCCTCTGAAAGGTTTAAAAACGTCTCTCTGTCCACACGAATCTCCTTCTGTTCAGGACAGGCATTTCTGTATGTGGACAGTTCCATGCTAAAATCATGAAAATTAAAACGGCTATAAAACAAGTTAAGATCATTAGCAAGTTCAAGGTCAGACTTGCCAGCAAATGAAATGGGACACTTCTTGGACTGCATACCCATAATAGACCTTACGCCCTCCCATGCAGGACGCGAGTTTCCTGTACTCAAAAGGATCTCAACTTTGTCTTTGTATCTCATTTTAGCAAGTTTAAGTTCCTGTTTAACTTGCTTCTGCAACTCCCTGCTTTGAGCAACATCCCCCTGGTTGAAGCTGATGTTCCTCTGATTTATTATTTTCTTAACAGATTTGGACACCCAAGGTTTATTGCCACCAATCTAGGGGTGAAAATTGACTCTGACCTAAAAATGGACAAACAGATAAATGCTGTGGTGGGAAAGAGCTTTTTTCAGCTTAGGAGGCTGTCCAAGGTCAAACCTTTTTTATCGCGTTCTGTTTTTGAAATGGTTATGCATGCTTTTATGACATCCCGTCTTGACTATTGTAATGCCTTGTATGTCGGTGTTAGTCAGGCCTCCATCTCCCGCTTACAGTTAGTCCAGAACGCTGCTGCTCGTTTGCTAACTGGTACACGTAAGCAAGAGCACATCACCCCTGTACTGGCATCTCTCCACTGGCTTCCTGTGCCTTTTAGGATTGAGTTCAAAATTTTACTGTTTGTTTTTAAGTGCCTAAATGGTTTGGCACCCACCTATCTCTCCGACCTGTTGGAACCCTATGTTCCTTCAAGGTTCCTCAGGTCCTCCGATCAGCTTCTCTTGGCCGTTCCTAAATCCAGGTTGAAGCTCAGGGGAGACCGGGCGTTCAAAGTGGCAGCCCCAAAGCTGTGGAACGGACTGCCGCTGAATGTTAGGCAAACCCCCACTCTGCAGGTGTTTAAATCACGCCTAAAAACACATTTTTATTCCTTGGCTTTTAAAACATAGCCTGCGTTGACTGCTTTTATGTACCTAGGTGTCATTTGTGTGTATGTAACAGTGACTATGTTTTATGTTCTTCTGTCATCTGTTTGTATGTGACACCTTGTATGTTTTTATGTTCTTATGTGTCTTATGTGTCATTTGTTTGTAAGTGACACCTTGTATGTTTTCTGTTCTTATGTGTTATTTGTTTGTAAGTAACACCTTGTATGTTTTATGTTCTTATGTGTCATTTCCTTGTATGTGATACCATGTATGTTTTATGTTCTTATGTGGTTTTTTGTTCATTTTGTGTTATTTGTTTGTTTGGTTTTTTGTATTTTAACTTGTACAGCACTTTGGTTCAACTTTGTTGTTTTTAAATGTGCTATATAAATAAAGTGGTATGGTATGGTATGGTATGGTATTGTTAGGAAATACATAAATTAATTTCTTGGGGATTACCAAATCTTCACAAAAGTTTATGTAAGAAGTCACAGTCTCAGTTAATTAATTCAGATCAGTGCAAGCGTCTTTGAATAAATCCCAGTCCGTGCAGGAAAAACAGTCTTGGAGGCGCTCGATGGAGTCCGCTGACCAAACCGGAACCAAGCGTCGCTCGGGTTTTGTTTCCTTCAGGACAGCTTTTTAGGACGGAGCCAAATAAACAACATTATGATCGGACGTCTCAAGAGGCGATCTCTGCCAGGATTTATAAGCTCTTTTGATGGAACCATAACAAAGGTCAAGACATTTCATATTCCTAGTAGGGCATGTGACATATTGTTGAAAGTTACTAAGCGATTTACCAGGCTTACAGAGATTAAAGTCGCCCATAACAAAGCTGGGCGCATCCGGTGCGATACTCTGTAGCCTGTGAACTGTTTCCCCAATAACCCGTGTGGCAGTATCGACGTTAGCCTTGGGATGGATGTACATAAGTGTAATAAAAATCTGTGGAAATTCCCTCGGAAGATAGAATGGTCGTAGGGATACAGACAAAAGTTCGATGTCAGGAGAGCAGAGTGATTCCCTGAGCACAACAGTGCTACACCAGTTTTTATTCACATATAGACAGAGCCCACCTCCAAGTGATTTCCCAGTCACCACTGGGTCTCTGTCAAGTCGCAGTGGTTCCCCGAAGCCGTCAATTTCCAGGTCGGATTGAAGATCCTGCTGCTTAAGCCACATCTCCGTCAGGGCAATCAGGCAGGAATTCCTGTACTCTGATAAGAACTTCATGTTTGCCTGCAGATTGTCAACCTTGTTTCGGAGGGACTGTACGTTGGCAAGGATGATTGAGGGTAGCGGGATCCTCCGATGGCCTTGCTTTTTAAGCCTGTGGCGCACGCTGGCTCGACTGCCCCTTTTCTTCGGCCTCGATGCCCCTCTCCTGTCCCCCCAGGAAGCACCATGCCGGGTGATCTCCGCGGGGAAAACCAACGAGGGATCCACAACTCCTGTGCCTGAGTCCTGAAGAAGCAGGAGAAACTCCCGGCTATACTGAAGTGGCTCCTGATACTCACAAAGTCCTCTCCAAAAGTGACTAAATAGCGTCAGACTGAGTAAGAGGACTGTCAGCCTGGCGTAAGTTATTGTTGCCATTGTTATCCCCATAATAAGACGATAAGTTAACAATAAGTTAGTAGTGACGGTAAAACACAGGTTAGACACAGATGCACTTCCACACTGCTGCTGCTTGTCGCCATTAGTCCGGCGCCATACCAAAGGCCAGATATCAAGACGATATTTCACATACCAAAAATGCCACTGCTGCTGACCTGTTTAAACTTGAAATAGAAAAATATTAATAATTTAGTTAAGTCTTAAACGTCTTAAACTTTTGATCAGCTGATGAACAGCCTCCCACTAAGCAAAAAGTGTCCAGAAAACGTTAAAAAGACGTCTTTTCTGTACCTCCAGAAGACGTCTTCAGAGGGGCCAGAATGAAAGTTTTTAATACGTCTTTTCTGTACATTGTTATGATGTCATCTCTGAACCTCCAGAAGACGTCTTCAGATGGGCCAGAATGAAAGTTTTTAATACGTCTTTCCTGGATGTTGTGGCAACGTCATCTCTGAACCTTCAGTAGACGTTGTAAAGTTTCTGAAATTTTTTTTAAAAATATGCTTGCCACCCTTGTGACCGCGTGGACATACACTTAGCTGCCAGCCATATGCTGTTTGTAAGTTGTGTAGGGTTGCTGTCGTTGCTTAGGCAGGGAGTCGAACCCCGGTCTCCTACATGACACATTGACCACTGCGCCATTGAAGCTTCAATTCCAAATGTTATGTTTGGAGGAAACCACGCACTGCTCATCGCGTGCCCAATACCATCCCAACAGTGAAGCACGGTGGTGGCAGCATCATGCTGTGGGGCTGTTTTTCAGCAGTATCCCTAACTTTTTCTGAGTAGTGTGTGTATATATATATATATATATATATATACACATACACTACTATATATATATATATATATATATACACACACACACTATATATATATATATATATATATATATATATATATATATATATATATATACACTACTATATATATATATATATATATATATATATATATATACACTATATTACCAAAAGTATTCGCTCACCTGCCTTTACTCATACTATGAACTGAAGTGCCATCCCATTCCTAACCCATAGAGTTCAATATGATGTCGGTCCACCTTTTGCAGCTATTACAGCTTCAACTCTTCTGGGAAGACTGTCCACAAGGTTGAGGAGAGTGTTTATAGGAATTTTTGACCATTCTTCCAAAAGCGCATTGGTGAGGTCACACACTGATGTTGGTCGAGAAGGCCTGGCTCTCAGTCTCCGCTCTAATTCATCCCAAAGGTGTTCTATCGGGTTCAGGTCAGGACTCTGTGCAGGCCAGTCAAGTTCATCCACACCAGACTCTGTCATCCATGTCTTTATGGACCTTGCTTTGTGCACTGGTGCACAGTCATGTTGGAAGAGGAAGGGGCCCGCTCCAAACTGTTCCCACAAGGTTGGGAGCATGGAATTGTCCAAAATGTTTTGGTATCCTGAAGCATTCAAAGTTCCTTTCACTGGAACTAAGGGGCCAAGCCCAGCTCCTGAAAAACAAGCCCACACCATAATTCCTCCTCCACCAAATTTCACAGTCGGCACAATGCAGTCTGAAATGTACCGTTCTCCTGGCAACCTCCAAACCCAGACTCGTCCATCAGATTGCCAGATGGAAAAGCGTGATTCATCACTCCAGAGAACGCGTCTCCACTGCTCTAGAGGCCAGTGGCGGCGTGCTTTACACCATTGCATCCGACGCTTTGCATTGCACTTGGTGATGTGTGGCTTGGCTGCAGCTGCTCGGCCATGGAAACCCATTCCATGAAGCTCTCTGCGTACTGTACTTGGGCTAATCTGAAGGTCACATGAAGTTTGTAGCTCTGTAGCAATTGACTCTGCAGAAAGTCGGTGACCTCTTTGCACTATGCGCTTCAGCATCCGCTGACCCCTCTCCGTCACTTTACGTGGCCTACCACTTCGTGGCTGAGTTGCTGTTGTTCCCAAACGCTTCCATTTTGTTTATAATAGAGCTGACAGTTGACTGTGGAATATTTAGGAGCGAGGAAATTTCACGACTGGATTTGTTGCACAGGTGGCATCCTATGACAGTTCCACGCTGGAATTCACTGAGCTCCTGAGAGCGGCCCATTCTTTCACAAATGTCTTGTTTCACAGTCTGCATGCCTGAGTGCTTGATTTTATACACCTGTGGCCAGGCCAAGTGATTAGGACACCTGATTCTGATCATTTGAATGGGTGAGCGAATACTTTTGGTAATATAGTGTATATATATATATATATATATATAAACACACTACTCACAAAAAGTTAGGGATATTTGGCTTTTGGGTGAAATTTATGGAAAATGTAAAAAGTTCACGCTACAGTGATATTATATCATGAAAGTAGGGCATTTAAGTAGAAGCATACACTGGTGATTTCCTCATCTCAAACAATTTCTTGAAACAAAAGTCAACAACAGTGGTGGATATACCACAACAAAAATGTCAGTGTCAATAACTTGTCATGTGCCCTTGAGCATCAATTACAGCTTGAAAACGACGTCTCATGCTGTTCACAAGTCGACTTATTGTCTGCTGAGGCATGGCATCCCACTCTTCTTGAAGGGCGGCCCTCAGGACATTGAGGTTCTGGAGTACAGAGCTCCGAGCCTCTACACGGCGACTCAGCTGATACCATAGGTTTTCTATGGGATGCAGGTCTGGAGAAAGTGCAGGCCACTCCATTTGAGGTACCCCAGTCTCCAGCACCCATTCCCTAATGATACGACCTCGATGAGCTGGAGCATCAAACACCTGATGTGAATTTTGCCATTAAACTCCTTGTTAGAGAACAGCAACTTGTGCAAAAAGTACTGAGACATTGAACAGTTGGACATGTGCATTCAAAAGTTTACAGAAGGTCACATTAAGTTCACCTGTAAAGGTTATACTGCATTTTAGGTTCATCCTGAAATTTCAGCCAAAAGCCGAATATCCCTAACTTTTTGTGAGTAGTGTTTATCTATATATCTATATATAGATATATTTATATTTATATAGATATATAGCTTAATTTGTAATATTTTTTCTACTGCTAGCCTATATTTATTTTTTATGAACTACAGTGAGAAAGTGTCAGACTCTCACTGCATGCAGCCAAAATAAAATCAAAATAATAATATACTTTGTGTGTTGAGCTAATGTATGTGTGTAAGTGGTGTGTGTGTGTGTGTTAAGAGTGTGACTCTGTACCAAGTCGGTACGAGCAAAGTTTTCCAACTTACTTTATCAGAAACCAGCCGGTAAGAGGGAGCAAACGGTAAAAAAAAAAAAAGAAAAAGAAAAAAAAGAAAAGCGCTGTCGGCAGTGAGAGACGCAACGCCAGTCGCATTCAGCCCCAACCCCTAACCCTAACTCTGCTCAAAAGCAGCGCGTCTGTTACCAGTCAAGTTTAGCAGAAACTCTATTGACTATCAGTGATTACAGACCGAGGGAAGAGTGAGCTGAAAAACACCTGACCACTACTGAAGAGAGAGACGTGAGCTGTCACACCTGAGTGAGTGACAGAGAGGTTGTGCCTGTGTGTGTGTGTGTGCGTGCGAGCGGGTCACTGTGTGTGTTGTGTGTGAGCGGCGCACCACTGTACTGTGTGTGTGTAGGGGAGGGTCCTGTGTGTGACTGACCTATCACACAACGTGGACACAGTCAGCTACCTAATGAAGATTTTCATTCATCACGAGCACGGATATTGACTCATATTACTCAGATCGTACTCGGCAACAGGGCTATATCCGTACCGGATACTCGTTTCAGCCGAGTATCCGGCTCATCCATAGTACCACGTATCAAGGCTGTCCTTACTGCAGTGGCTTGGGCTTGATTTCAGCTTGAGCCCTTTGCTGCATGTTATCCTCTCTGTCTTCCTCTGCTATTCCCGTCTCTCTCCACTGTCACTGTCAAATAGAAGAAGTGCCCAAAACAATCAAATAATAAAAAATAATCTAAAAAAGAAAGAAAACATTTAGACCCAAAGACTAAGGCTTGTTTTTAATCACTCTTAATAATAATTTATTAACTCAGTAAGCAGTAAGACAGTGTCAGTCTTGCTTGTCGGTGTCTTATGACAAAGTACCACTGGGAGGACATGATGTACACATTATTTACGAACATCATAATTTATTCTTGTGACCATATTTTAAAAGTGGATGCATGCATGCACAGTCAGATGTTACTTACCGATTGACGGGTCATCCATTTTTTTTGACAGATCATGAATTATTTCATAGTTCAATCATTTTGAAAGTGGGTCCTATTTACTACTCACACTTACTCACCATGGCGTACAAATAATGCTCTTCCCTGTTCTCTTTGCTGCTTATTTGGCTGTCCTCAATTATAATGTAATTGTTGCTCCTTTATGATGTGTTGTTGTGTTTATACTGATTATATTGATTCTTTGCACTTTATATTAATCTGCTTTTTTTTAACTGAAAGGTCACCTTGGGTGTATTGAAAGGAAACATTTAAAATAAAATGTATCATCATTATTGTTGTGTATTGTGCTAGCGAAGTCACTGTTACAATGTTACAACCACTGCAGTGGTTTAAGTATGAAGATTGTGAACATTTGTCACATTTGTAAAAGGAGTCATTCCCACGGGAAAAAAAACTCTTTTGTTGACAGTTTAAGTGTCTATTAAAGTTGATGATACATTTTGCTGACCAAAACAAAATATTTTAATACTTTCCTTGTATACAATAGAACTCACCTATACACATACGTGTCTGTTCTATTAAGGCCTGTACTTTTTTTTTTTGAAGGAAAACATTGGGTGTAGCATGTTTCATAGGCCATATTGTCTATAATAGGCTAAGTCAATGGCATTGACATCATGGGAAGCTAGCATCCCATACCAGCGTGTGGGGAATAGCCTCTCAGGGTCATTTTCACTGGCGTCTCCATGTGTTGCAACAGTGACTTCGAAATGGGTATTCAGCCAGCTTTAATTCTATGTAAAGTATTATGTTTTTACATTAATTTACATTAATATGGATTTTAACAGCCAGCTATCCCCAGAAGATTTGGCCCAGGTTCCTGCTAACTCCACCTCCAACATCTTGAACCGTCTGATGGTCAGTTATGACCCAAGAATAAGGCCTAACTTCAAAGGTAATTTCACAAACTATTACATAATTGACAATAAAACATCTTTTAAGTAAGAAGGTTTCCTCACAAGCCTGGAGCCTTGTATGGCCCTTTTCACAGTACACTTAGCCCATGGCTAAGACCCTAGTTACCACTGGGCTATCTTTTCACACTTGCAATTTAACATGTGGGATATCTCCACTCTTAGACGAGGGCTAACCAAGCCCTGCTCCAGACCAGGTTATCACTGATTTATGGGGATATCCATAGTGAATCAAGGATAGAATCAATGTTAGAACAACAGTAATAGAATACCTCTGTAAAGCAACAGCATGTTGGTTGTCCAATCAAAATATAGAATAAAACCAATAGAATACTTCTGAGATGCAACAGAATGTTTGTTGTCAAATCAAAACTGTGCTAGAGGTATTCTTGGGTTGGACGGATTTTGTTTAATACAAACAAAATTACATGAGACGTATATGTTTAAGCAATGCATTGGAATAATGTCTGACCAACGCAGCAGTGTGTTTTATTCAAATTGTCAAATGACCATACCAGCGATTTTGCCTGTATATAAATTAATGCATATACTTCACTTTTCTAGTAATCTGTTCCCTAAGCAAGCAGAACTTTATCATTTCTCATGCCTTTCATCCAGCAATTGCTTTCCATTCATTCCACTACGATATGAAAATTAACTTTCAGATACTTCAAATTTTAGTCATATTCCATGACTGTGACAAAGTCGTCCACATTCATTTTCCTAAAACCAGCAGCACTGCTGTGTTTTGATGACTCTAAACTGTTTTTCTGCTGTGGCCTTGTTTTGAGTTCCTGAGAGAGTGTTTGCTTTACACAGTGAAACATAAGTTTCATGGTTTCATGAATAGCAGTGACTGTTTTTAGCTGCTGAACTAGAACATTATAAGGTGGGTTTTTCCATCCAAAAATTCAATTTTCATTACATGTAGTGAAATCTTAAGTACCTCTGCATGATTTGCAAAATGGTTTGGTGCAACATAAAATGTGGTTAAACAGCAGTAAACCAAACCAAACCAAACATTCTAATCACTGGCATAGTCACAATTGATAGCATCTCCTGGGCATGATTTGGTGACAAATGCCGATAATGTTTTAACGGCTGAGTTAGTACACATTTTTGGTACAAATCAGTCTTGTGTGTTATGTATAAAAGAGATGAATTGTCTTGTCATAATAAAAATGCACAATATGTATTTAACATTTCAGCTTATTGAAATTATATAAAGTAACAGTCATGACCACAGTATGAATAGCTATCCTTAGGTTAAAATGAATGAGGCAGTGTCCTAGTAGACCTCATGTACTGCGCTGTGTTAAATCTCTAAATCTACTTCCTCTTTCTTAAAACTGTGATTGTGCTTGTGATTGTGTGGCCTTGTGTTGAGAGAAAAACACTTAATCCAATCAAATCAATGAAGTATGTAACAATTACTGGATGCCGCATCTCCATGTTTGTTGACATACCCCTATCCCATACACCCCTGTACCCTAACCCTAACCCTAACCACCACATTGGATTTGAAATCCAGTAAGACATGATTGAAATGCAGACTTTCAGCTTTAATTTAAGGGGTTGAACAAAAATATGGCATTAACTGTTTAGGAATTTAAGCCACTTTTATACATTGTCACCCCATTTTCAGAGGCTCAGTAACTGGACAAACTATACATAACATACATAATTATAAGGATTATATTTAATATTTGGACTAAAATCCTTTGCAGTCTATGACTGCCTGAAGTCTGGAACCCTTGGACATCACCAAATTCTCAGTTTCCTCCCCTGAGATGCTCTGCCAAGCAGCTGCTTCAGTTGCTGCTTGTTTGTGGGTCTTTCAGCCTTCAATTTGATATTCAGCAAGTCAAAAGCATACTTATTTGGGCTGAGGTATGGGGACTGTTTTGGCCAGTGAAGAATATTCCACTTGTTTGCTTTCAGTAACTCATGGGTTGCTTGTGCAGTATGTTTTGGGTCATTGTCCATGGTCCACTGGTTTTGTGGCATTTGGCTGAATCTGAACAGATGGTATAGACTTATAAACGTCAAATTTTCATTCTGCTACTTCCATCAAGAGTCACATCATCAATAAACACACATGACCTGGTTCCACTGCCAGCCATATATGCCCATGCCATAACATTGCCCCCACCATGCTTGACAGATGATGTGCTATGTTTTGGGTGAACTGTTCCTTTCATTCTCCATACTTTTCTCTTCCCATCATTCTGGTACAAGTTAATCTTCGTTTCATCTGTCCAAAGAACTTGCTTGTTCCTGAACTGGGAAGGCTTTTTTAAGATGTTTTTTTTTTTTTTTTTTTTTTTTTTTTTGCAAAGTGTAATCTAGCCTTCCTGTTCATGAGCAACACGAGCAGTTTGCAATTTGCTGTATACTTCTTGCAAACATCTCTTGACTGTAGATTTGAACCGTGATACTTTAATATTCCTATGTGTACCTGTAAATTATCGAATAAGTGCTAATAATAACTATCACTGATACTAAATTGTTCAGCAAGGTTTTGTTCAGATTAGCTAGCTAAACTGAGTGCAACCAGAGACACTGAAATGTCTTCCTCTCTGTGAAGAAAAGCGAAGGTAAAGGCAGAGACACACTAAACATCAAAGAACTAGTAGCAGCTAAGGGCAATTGTTGCATTGCTTCACACTGAGAAGAACTTTCCATACCAGCAGGTGTATTGTCATTCAACATGGGAAATTGGATGGCCCAGGAATGTATATATATAAACCATAAAAAAGCAAATGGCACTGGTGTTGCCAGCCGTTGGCAGAGGTGGGAGGTAACAAAATACAAACACTTTGTAACTGTACTTAAGTAGATTTTTCAGGTATCTGTAGTTCAGTGGCATATTTATTTTTCTGGGAACTTTTTACTTTTACTTCCTACATTTTAACCCAAATATCTGTACTCTTTACAAACAGGCTTGTTACTTTAGTTTTAACATATGCTTGGGAAATTATTGATTATTTATTTATTTTAAATCATTTCACAGCGTCCTACATCAAGACTGATTGCACCCTAAATGGGTGGGGCAGTTAACATATAGAAAAGACCATCCTTTGGTGTGTCCATCAGAGCCTATCACACGCAACAAACATAAGAGGTAACAGACAAGAGATGGAAACTCAACCACAAAGGATAGTGAATGTGATGTCTGTGACAGGGAGAACTATAGTTGCAATATTAATCAAAGTCAACCACTCTGCGCTACCAACAGCATAGATTAAGAGAAGCAAGACATTCCCCATCCAAGGCCTTATTTAAGAGAAATGTTTGAAGTTGCCGGATCTAAGAATGATTCCTGGTGAATGCTTTGTGTCTTGTGCCAACCATGAGCTTCTGGTGTTCAAGAATTCTCCATCAAATCTGAAAAACCCATACTGGTAAGCTGATTCTCTGTTGTCACCAACATCATTAGTTAATTTCATATTTCTGTAATAATAGCAAGTTTACACTGTTTGCAGTGTTAGCAATGCTATGGGAACGCATCCTTTGAAGGCATATAAGTAACTTTAGCTAGCTCAGTTTTTAAACTGTTTTTAAACTTACTTCATTGTCCCAAGACTGTCATTTACATCTACATCTACCTCTAAACAATTATAATTTGGTTAGCTGAATTAATTTCAATATTGTGTGTTTGTGGTTTGCATGTACATATTGTCAATCTTAAAGAAAACACAAGCATCACCTGGGGTCAAAACCATCCTTCAGAGTAGTTCCTTTTTTCTTTTTTCCTTTGAGTTCAAAGCCTGTACTTTTAGACTTTTACTTGAGTAAAGAAGTCGATACATCTTTTTTTTTTTTTTTTTTTTTTTTTTTTTTTACACAAGAATCTGTATTTCTATTTGAGAAAATAATATGTGTACTTTTGCCACCTCTGGTCCTTGGTCTCTTGGTTGTGGAAGAAGAAAGGAACAGGCAGAGGCGAAAAATAATTATATTTTGCTTCTTATACACAGCTTTGCTAAGCTGGGGCCCGTTGCACAAAAGTAGGATTAAGACATCCGGGATAAGTTAGTGAGCCGAGCTCAACGAATCCAAAACACGAGCGTCCAGGCTCAATTGGTTGCACAAACACCAAGCCAAGATCAGCAGACACGGATTCATCAAGCCAGCTGAAACCTATCCTGGATAAGTGCGCGCACGCGGCTTCCTCAGTAGACCCCGCCATCGATCACAGATTCACCGATCCACCATGGCAGCGAGAGCAGCGTATTTCTCCCCCTCTGAGGCAGAAATCCTTATGGAGGCTTACGAGGAGGTGAAAGACAACACGGCCACTGTTATCAAACAATGAGAGAAAGCGTGTAAAAGTACTGCAGACCGCCTGAATGCGTAAGTAGTGCGCAAATACACACTCACTGTTCCGCTGAAACCATCACAATTACAATCCAAATAGTTAATTAACACATCTCCGAAAACGTAGTTGTACTCTGATTATTAATCAGTTGAAATTGTAAGTGAAATTGACTGCAGATGTGAGTGAAATTGTGTAAATGTAACTCCATCAGACTGTATAACAATTTGATAAATAGATGAGCTCACTGATTGAATTGAATTTCCCTTTAGGATAAATAAAGTTCCTCTTATCTTATCCTTATATTTGCCCCTCATGCTCCATGCTCCTCTGCATGCACATCAAGATAAAATCGCCCTCAGGTGCCCATCAGGTGGGTTTTGTGAATAGGAAATCCTTTCACAGCATTAATGTTTAGGTGAACATGACTTTTTGATATTGTCAATTAATGTAAACACTGTACATTGCTTGTGATGTGCGTTGATTGGTTTAATAGTCTTCATCTTATAATTTCAGATGGTCTGCAATGCTGACTGTCTGATCAGCAATGTTGTGGCAAAGTGGCCTGGCTCAGTCCATGACTCCCGAGTCTTTCAGACCTCTGGAATCTATCAGCGCCTATCACAAGGTGAGCCACACAACCTCTATTAATAACCACTTTTTACATCATGGCTGTGTCAAGAATGTCACTCTATTTATGAGGTTGTGATGACAAGATTTTGTATTGACAGGTGAATTCTCTGGTGTGTTGCTGGGGGACAGGGGGTCTGCCTGCCAGCCTTTTCTCCTGACACCACAGACCCCCAGGGGGCACAGCAGGCCTACAGTCCTGCCCATGCCAGCACAAGGGCCAGGACTGAAATGACCTTTGGCCTCTTGAAGGTGCTTTCACTGTCTTTAGGACTTAAGGGTCAGCCCTTTGAGAGCATGTGACATCACTGTGGCCTGTGCTGTCCTCCACAGTGTGGCCTACTGAGAGGGCCCCCAGGGTGCCATCACACACAGACTGGGACAATCATGCATCTTCCCTGATGACGACAGTGGTCGGCTACTCAGGGACCAATATGTGTTAAATTATTTTAGTTAACATGCATGCTTTAAATTTAAGTTAAATATGTCCTGCAGTGGCAGAGACGCATGCTGTGAATTTCAGTTAAATATGGCCTGCATTGGCAGAGGAATTAAAAAAAAAAAAGTTTAATTGTATTTAAACTGATTTGGCCTCTTATGTCGTTTGTGCTGTATACTGTGTGTATTCACATTGCTACTGCATCCATTCATTCAGTGTGCAGACATGCAGGGTGTATTACATACAGACCTTTGACTGTGTCTTTATTCTTGTATTGTATAATATGCTTTGATTCTGTGCTTTCTATCATGTAGAGACACTGTGTGAAGGAGCTGATTGTTTACCTGCTTTGATTTATCCTTATTCAATAAAGGAATGTCATGTTACTCTTTGATGTGTATTGATATGGGATGTGTATTTTATAGTCTATGGGAAACTGTAAATTATCTAATATTGCAACATCTAAAATCATCATTTATCATCAAATTAATGATCACAAATGTTTAAATAATGATAGGGGGTCTAGTTTCGACACCTTCCTAAAATGATCGCCTCAGTCATTTTTTTTTTTTTTTTTTTTGTCAAAAACAAGTTTTTTGCCTAAATCATCTCCTCTTGATGCTGGCCACCTCTGGTGAAATCACCAGCATCAGAACAGGTCATGCCATTCTACCCCTGAAGTATAACTGCCTAAATCAATTGTGTGCAAAACTGTGACTTTGGTAGTTTTATTTTTGCCTAAGGCAAAAAAAAAAAAAAAAAAAAACGTTTTTAGGCTATTTTAAGCATTTCAAGATGGCAGCGGTATCAAGAAGAAAGAAAATTTTCTCTGCCAGTGAAGTTATTTCAATGATCCAGGGCTCATCCTCAATTGGTAAGTGATGAGGTTTAGTATAACTTTGGCATATAACATATTACAATTGCCTAAGTCAACAAAGGCATGTTCAGAAATTTGCCTAAGTCATTTATTTCTGTTATGTTACATAATTGACTGACATTGTTTTTTGTATGTCAGTAGTCATCTTTTTTTTATATAACATTTTTGAGTGAAATTATCAAATGTCATAGTTCATTTTTGGTGAATTATTTTGTGTCTCTTGAAAAACCTGAAAAAATGACTTAGGCGATTATTTTAGGAAGGTGTCGATGTGATAACAATGCGTAGTGGGCAGTGGAATAACTTTTAGTTTCTGTTTGTGGTGACTGCTGACTGAGATAAGGGATAAGATTAAATAAATCCTGGAACTTAGCCTGGTCTGGAGCAGGCTAGCTCCACAGAATATATCTCCATGGTAACTTATATCAGAACATATCCTGCTATCCACTATCCTACTTTTGTGCAACCGGATCAAGGATAAATTAATCCAGGATAACCAAGATATCCCGGCTTAATCCCTTATCCTAGTTTTGTGCAACAGGCCTCTGAACAGCCAGTCAGGGTGATCTCTCTCACCAACCAACAGAGGCATCATGCAAGCCAAAATATTTTTGTGTAGTCAACAAAGCAACAAAGGGAACAAAGCAAATGTAGAGCTTTGGTTTATTTTGTCTGTATTGCTGCATGCAACACATATTGGTATTTAATAGAGGTGCCTGTGATCTTTTCTGCTTCTCTCACTATTCTCTGCAGAGATTGTCGATCAGCTTGAGCAGTTTTCGTACCAGACAGTGATGCAGTTTTGGCCGGATTAACCATTAGGGCAACGGGGCAGTTGCCCAGGGGCTGAATAGCTCAAAATGGCCCTGGCCCAGGGCCAAAAAATAAATGAATAAAAATAAAATATAAAATAAAGACAATAAAATAAAATAAAAACTAAAATAAATAAACCGCTACAAAAAATAAAATCTTGTTAGATATAGTTTGGTTTTACGTTAACCTATGTAACTGCGAGCTGAAGCCTTCCTCCATTGGTCAGACCGCATCATGTGACAAAATCAAAGGTGACGGCAAATCAACGTCATGTTACGTTGACGTAGATGGCGTCTTGTACAAATGGAGAAGTATAAAGCATAAATAAGTATAAATAGCTTCATTAAAATAATTTTTAGGGTAGGTTTCAGGTACTTATGTGGACATATCCTGCCAATTATGTAATGACTGGACAAACAACTTCTGATTTATAGTCCAATTTGTACTTATGTATACATATCCTGTAAGTTTCATGATGATTTTTAATTTATACCACCCCCTAGTGGTGAAAGTTTCAAGGTGTGTTTTGGGCACTTAAGTGGACATATCCTGCGAGTTTTGTGGCAATAGGACAAACAATTTCTGATGTATAGTCTGATTTGTGTTGCACCACACCCATTTTTACACTTGTAGCGCCCTCTAGTGGCCCATTCATATGAAACTTTCAGGGTATGTTTCAGGTACTCCTGCAAGTTTCATGATGATTACCATCTCATGGAAAATTGTGAAAACATTTCTGAGGAATAATAATAATAATAAAAAAATGTATATATAGCCACAAGCAGCAATGCCGGCATTGAAGCCAACAAAGACCATTAGAAGTTAAATGCTGTAACAGTTTTATCATAAATAACTTTAAGGGTATGTTTCAAGCAAATACGTGGACATCTCCTGCCAGTTTTGTGGTGACAGAACTAACAGTTTCTGATTTAGAGAGTGATTTGTGTTACACCACGGCCTTTTTGTACATTTATAGTGCCCTCTATTTCAATGAAACTTTCAGGGTGTTTTAGGTAGTTTTGTGGTTATATCTGGCGTTTGCTCCAGATGGTGGCGCGTGCACACGCAGTGGCCCCGCTCTGTCCCGACACCGCTCTGTCCCGACACCGCAGTGATTTCTTGTCTTTCTGCTCGTTTGAGTGAGAGTTTGTTTAGTTTGTCTACATTCCGACAATAATACAAGTACAGTAGCCAGTTTCTGCTGCACAGGACTACACAGTACAATTTGGACTCCATACAAACAGAGACACTCCGGGAGATTAGTCTACTTCGCCGGTTTACTACAACAGCAGACCCGACTGCTGCTCCCCCTGCCGAGAGGAGACGGCACAAGCGGTGTGAGAGGAGGCAGAAGAGAGGCAAGCAAGGGGGGATCTGGGCTAGGCTAGCGGCTAACCTGTATTGACCAGCGATCCCCACTATTCTCCTGGCAAATGTACGATCACTGGACAATAAACTGGACAACATACGCCTAAGGATGTCTGCCCAACATGACGTGAGTGACTGCTGTCTTTTTGTTTTCACTGAAACATGGCTCAACAACAACACTCTGGACAGCGCCGTTCAACTTGAGCGTCTAACGTATTACTGTGCGGACAGAGCCCTTACTGAAGGAGGAAAATCCAGAGGCAGCGGAGTATGTGTTTACATTAACAGTGACTGGTGTCATGATGCTGTGGTGGTTTGTAAACACTGTTCACTGCGTGGGGAGTTCATGATCATCAAATGCTGGCCTGTCTATTTGCCGAGGGAATTTACGGTGATCGTGCTAGTCGCTGTTTATATCCCTCCCACTACCAACAACGCAGTTAGAGAGGAGGCACTGAGCGAACTCTACCAGGCCATCAGCAAGGAACACAGCTCACCCTGACAGTTTTATGGTTGTTACTTGGGACTTCAACCATGCAGATCTCAAGTCTGTCCTCCATCAGCATGTGGACTTTCCTACAAGAGGAAATAACACTCTTACACAAACCACAAAGGAGCATACAAGGCGGCCCCCCTCCCCCACATTGGCCAATCTGACCATCTCACTGTTATGCTAAGACCAGCATACAGGACAAAATGAGAGTAAACAAACCTGTTTTGAAGCAGGTTTGTGTGTGTGTCACAGGGCAGAAGTGTGTTTTAATGGTTTTATTTTGTAGTGTTTATGCATGCTTTTATGTTTTTATTATTTATGCATGATTTTATTTGAATTTGGTTTTATAAGTATGTATTGTGTTTTTATCCTTGGTTTTATTTATATGCATGTTTGAGTTGCACACTTCTGGCCTTAACTGACACTTAATTGGACATGATGAGAGACTACCTGCACCTGGAGCTGGTGTGATTGACAGCTTTGACAGCCATTGGGGGAAGGGGAACAGTACTCCTGCAGCCAATCAGCGCCGGGGAGGTGGGCCTCACCTGCGGGACAGCAGGGTGAAAAGCCCCCGGAAGGAAAGGACGGGAAGACCCGAGGGACTAGCAGGAGGTGGTCGGGCAGCCGGAGCGGCCAGGTGGCCGAGGCGGCCGGCCCCGAGACAGAGCCGAGGGAAGCAGGAGCTGCGGCCAGAACAGAGATGGAAGCATACATTTTGGAGAAAGAAGGGTTGGTGTGTGGACACACCTGTCCTGCACAGCGGAAGCGGACGGCACCGTGGGTCAGCAGGAGCTGCTACTGGTCTGTAGCAGCGGCCGGGACGGGACGAGGGGTTTCCCCAAATGACGCAACCGAGCTGCAGCAGTGTTCCGCCAACACCAATCTACTCCGGCCTGGGTCGCTAGTTAAAGACTGCGACCCAGGAAATGTGTGAGTACCCTGTCGATTCACTGGTGGCATGCACTTCTCCCGAGGCACCCTCTAATGTAGTGGCGGACCTGTACTCGCCTAGTTGTCCTTTGTCTCCACAGGGTTTTGTGCCGAAGGCGAACCCGGGGACTGAGGTGTGGTGCCAGGACGTGACCGATTTTTTAGACTGCGCCAAACTCAGCCAGGAGAAAATTTAGCTCTCTAGGACCTGTGGTGACTGTGGGGTGGGATAAGGACAAAAGAATATTTTTGTATTAAACCGTTTCCCTGATATTTTAGTTTCTGTCTGTTTATTTTAAAACTCTGCTCTGCTTTAAAAGAACCTGTTTTGAGTCCTAGGCTCATACCCTAGGTGGTGTCGCTAGTTTTTAGTTCTGTTCATTTTAATTCTACAGTTTATATAGTTTTTATAGTTGTTTTTAGGCCTTTTCCGGCCAGCCGGTTTTACATTTTGGTGTTGTCGGTTTTAGTTTTTTTTCTTTTTAACAAATTTCATCATTTTATATTTCCGGTTTTATTAGTTTTAGTTTTATAGTTGTTTTAGGCCTTTCCCGGCCAGCCGGTTTTTACATGTGGCCAGAGGGGGCCATCTCTGCTCTACAGGACTGCTTTGACACCACAGACTGGGACAGGCTGCCACATACAACAACCACACAAACATTGAGGAATACACAGAGTCTGTTACCACCTACATCAACAAATGCATTGGCGACGTCACCCACACATGGACCTTCACCACCTGGGCTAACCAGAAACCATGGTTTACAGGAGAAGTCCACAAGCTTCTGAGGGCCAGGGATGCCGCCTTGAGAGCTGGGGATGAAACTGGCCTGAGAACAGCAAGAACCAACCTGTCCCGTTGTATCAGGGAAGCCAAACGTGGCTACATGGAAATGGTGGCCCACCATTTCAAGGACAGCAGAGACGCACAGAGCCTGTGGCAGGGTATCCAAGCCATCACAGACTACAAATCTCTGCCACAGACCTGTGCCTGCGACATCTCTCTGCAGAACAACTTAAACAACTTCTTTGCACGATTTGAAGCAAACAACAACATGCCTCAGCAGAAGTCCCCCACCACACCCCACGACCAGCCCCTGCACTTGTCTGCAGCCAGTGTGAAAAGAACACTCTCCACAATCAACAGCTGCAAGGCTACCGGCCCAGACAACATCCCTGGTTGTGTGCTGAAGGACTGTGCAGAGGAGCTCAAGATCTTTAATACATCTCTGAGTCAGGCTGTTGTTCCTTCCTGCTTCAAATCCACCACCATCATCCCCATGCCAAAGAAGCCTTCTCCGTCCTGCTTCAGTGACTATCGCCCTGTTGCACTGACTCCCATCATCATGAAGTGCTTTGAAAGGATACAAGGATACAAGGAAGTTTATTTGTCATTATACAACAGGCTGTATAGTGAAATTAAAATGTGGTTCTCTCTTGATTGATTAATTGATTGATTGTGTAGAAAATAGAATTATTAAGCCTGGAGGAGTTCAGATGGTGCATTTAGTAGTCTCACAGCCTGAGGGAAGAAGCTGCTCTGTAGTCTGATGGTACGGCAGCGAATACTTCTGTATCTTTTGCCTGACGGCAGCAGAGTGAACAGGCTGTGGCTGGGGTGGGTGTGGTCTTTTAGGATCCTTTTGGCTCTGCGCAGGCACCTCACCTCCCCAGTATCACTGATGCTTGGTAGATGGGTACAAATGATGTTTTGGGCAGTTTTAATCACTCGTTGCAGTCTTCCTGTCCTGGGCCGTGCACATCCCATGCCAGTTTGTGATGTTTCCAGTCAGGATGCTTTCAATCGCTCCTTTGTAGAAGCTGACAAGAAATTGGCGTGGGAATTTTGCTTTCTTAAGTTTCCTTAAGAAATACAGGCGTTTCTGAGCTTTTTTAGCCAGGGCAGAGATATGTGAAGTCAATGTCAGGAACTTAAAACTGCTCACTTGCTCCACCTCAGCTCCATTGATGTAGACGGGGTTGTGTGTCTTTGCCTCCTTTTTTCTAAAATCAACTATCAGCTCTTTGGTTTTGCTGACGTTGAGCAGTAGGTTGTTTTCTGTGCACCATTCTGCAAGATGGTTGATTTCCTCTCAATATGAAAACTCATCATTGTTGGAAATCCGGCCGATGATGGTGGTGTCATCCGCGAACTTCACAATAGAGTTCTCTCCATGTCGGGGGTTGCATTCGTGGGTGTACAGCGTGAACAGGAGGGGGCTGAGCACACAGCGCTGGGGGGCTCCAGTGTTGAGCACTAGAGTGGAGGAGGAGAGACTGCCAATCCTAAGTGACTGGGGTCTGTTTGTGAGGAAGTCCAGTATCCAGTTGCAGAGAGTGGTACTGATGCCCAGAGTGTTCAGTTTTCCAATCAGCTTCATGGGGGAGATTGTGTTGAAAGCTGAGCTGAAATCAACAAACAGCATTCTGGTGTAGGTGTTGCTTTTCTCAAGGTGAGTGAAGACTGAGTGGAGAGCAGTGGAGATGGCATCCTCTGTGGATCTGTTGGTTCTGAATGCAAACTGCTGAGGGTCCAGACTGGCAGGGATGATGTTCTTTATGTGCTGGAGAACCAGTTTCTCAAAGCACTTCAGGATGGGGGTGAGTGCCACAGGGCGGTAGTCATTTAGATCAGACACTGCAGATTTTTTAGGCACAGGGATGATAGTGGCTGTCTTGAAGCAGGTGGGAACACTCTCCTGTGACAGCGATATGTTGAAAATGTCAGTAATGACATCTACTAGCTGGTTGGCACATGTTTTTAGTGCACGGCCAGGGATGTTGTCAGGCCCAGCAGCTTTACTCATATTCACTTTCAGCAGGACTTTCCTCACATCCACTGTGGATACTGACAGTGGCCGGTCCTCTGGAGGCGGAGTAGACTTTACAACTGACTCTCTGTTGAGGAGGTCAAAGCGAGCATAAAATATGTTTAGCTCGTCTGGTAACGTGGCCTTACACATAATGGGAGTGCTCCTGCTTTTGTAGCCTGTCACACTTTTGACCGCCTGCCACAGGTCTTTGCTGTTGTTGGTGTTAAGGTCTCTCCAGTCTCTGCTGGTACCTTCGCTTTGCCTCGTTGATGCCAGCTTTCAGTTTTGCTCTGGCAGTGTTGTAAGCTTCTTTGTCACCTGACTTAAAGGCAGCTTTTTTGGCTCTACATAGAGCTCTCACCTCTCCATTCATCCAGGCTTTCTCATTAGGGAATGATTTAACTGTCCTTATTTTTACCACATCATCAGCACATTTGCTGATGTATGATGTCACTGATGATGTGTATTCTTCAAGGTCAATATGGTTCTCCAGGGTAGCAGCATCCCTGAACATCTGCCAGTCCATGCATTCAAAACAGTCCTGTAGAGCCACTGCGGCTTCATCTGTCCACACTTTAACTGTTTTTACAGTTGGTTTGACCCTTTTTGTCAGCTGGATGTAGGTAGGCAGGAGAAGCAGGGAGATGTGGTCTGACTGGCCAAAATGAGGATGAGAGAGGGCTCTGTAGCTGCCAGGAACATTGGTGTAGACATGGTCCAATGTGTTGTTTCCTCTGGTGGAGCTGTGGACATGCTGGTGGAATCTAGGCAGAACAGTTCTGAGGTCTGTTTGATTAAAATTCCCAGCAACAATAATAACAGCATCTGGCTGTTTTGTCATGTGACTGCTGATGACCTCATACAATTCCTGGAGTGCAGTTTTTGAATTTGCATCCGGTGGAATGTAAACAGCAGCAACAAACACACTGGTGAATTCTCTAGGCAGGTAATATGGCCAACATCTCAGCAGTAAAAACTCAATGTCAGGTGAACATTTTCCATCCACTCTGACTGCACCTGAGCACCAAGCATCATTGATGTACACACAGAGCCCGCCCCCTCTCGTCTTACCAGAGTCTTGTGTTCTGTCGGCCCGGAACAGGCTCCGCCCGTCCAGTGCTAACGCCTCATCCGGTATGTTGTCATGAAGCCACGTCTCTGTAAGGATGAGAGCATCGCAGTTTCTGATCTCTCCCTGCTGGGTCAGCCTGAGCCTTATCTCATCCATTTTATTTTCCTGCAACCGGACATTTGCCAGGAGTAGGCTGGGTAGTGGGACAGCCTTGCGTCCAAGCCTTCTTAGCTTAAGTCTTACTCCGGCTCGTTTCCCTCTCTTCCTGGGTCGACCACACCGCTTGTGATGACGTCTGATCCGAATGTTTTGGTTGTTGGATCTTGAGATTTGCGCAGGCTGGTCATGACCCACATTAAATCCCCCCCGCCCCCCCGGAGGTCAGCCAGCTTGCCATCTGGTGCAGGGAGAACAATCTCCTCCTGAACGTGAGTAAGACCAAGGAGATTATTCTCGATTTCAGGAGAGGACACACACAACCACCCCCACTGACCATCAATGGTGCTGCAGCAGAGAGGGTGAGCAGCACCAAATTCTTGGGGGTGTATATCTGTGAGGATCTCTCCTGGACGACCAACACAACATCACTGGCAAGGAAGGCCCAGCAGCGCCTATACTTCCTCCGCAGGCTTTAAAAGGCAAGAGCCTGTATTTTTAGGAGTTCAAGCCGGTAGGGCTGAAGCCCTATTGTTTTTGTGCCGGTTTACTATTATAATTATTAGGGGCTCAAGCCCGTAGGGCCCATAGGGTTATTATTATTATTATTATTATTATTATTATTATGTGTTTGCCTTGAAAAGGCAACACATCTTATTATCTTGCGAGTTTATTATGTGCTTGCCTTGAAAAGGCAACACATCTTAATCTTTAACGTATTTATTCTTCTTATTAGTGGACAAGCTGGCATCTTGCACACTCACGTTCTTCCTACTATTTCTTTCTTTCTTCCGTCATTAGGTCACTATTGTTATCCTGCATGTTTCTTATTTTTATTAGTGCCTCGGAGCGAAGCTCATTTTCAATTTTCAAACCGATCGTAAGTTAAGTTTGGAGTCATTCTGGAGCCAACTCTGACTTTTGAATGAGTGTGTATTGCATGAGCTGGAGTGAGAGACCTGATGGCTAGAGTGGAGCAGCCCTGAAAAATTGTCTAAAACCTTTGTCTTAAACTTGCTCTCCTGGCCACAATTTTCACTCCACATGCACAATTTTTTTTGCAAAAGTAGTAGGAAAAATTGTTCTGCTTTGAAAAATGTAAATACAAAACGAGGCCGGAGTGCCAGCTCTTTCCCCCATAGACCATTATATCTGGAACCCACAATCTGGAGAGAGAAGGAGAAACATACACTTTTTTAACTCGCCGAATCTCGGGCATTTCTGGGGATTGGAAAATAATTTTGACACAGTTTGAAAGCCCAAAGCCTTACCTTTCTCATGATAGCTTTTATTTTGTACTCGGCCTTACTGTCATAGAAAATAAAAGCATTAGTTTGACCACTACTTTTAGGCGCTTCTCTGCCAAGTGCCACTGTCACTCATGCTGTCTGCTCACATCCTTTTTCAACTCGCTCTAGGGCGGACATTTTTGGGAGTTGGAAAAATTTTTTGGCACAGTTTGAAAGCCCAAAGCCTTATCTTTCTCATGATACCTTTTATTTACCGCTCGGACTTAGTGTCATTGAGAAAAAAGCATTTGTTTGACCACTACTTTCAGGGGATTCTCTCTCAAGCTCCAATGTCACTCATGCTGTTTGCTTCGGTTTGCTACTCCTCCCACAGTTTGGAGCACACTAACATGCCCACACAGAAGCTGTGTCCCAATTCAGGGTCTGCATCCTTCGAAGTCCGGGTCCTCTGAAGTCTGGGTCCTTCGGAGGACCCGGACTTCAACCGAAGTATCCTCCCCCGTCAACTAACGGCAACGAAATGGGACGGTCTAGCCTTCGGAGTATTTCCTGGTTGCGTTACCGCCGTTTCCATGACAACAAACCCTGGAGACCGAAATATAACGTTTATTTCTGTCAGACAAGACAGAACAGGGGTTTTGGCTTAACATATATGGCGTTGGATGTTCAAATGAGTAAAAAACGATTATTTATAATGTGAAATCTGAACTTTTCTCCGACTGAGCAGCAGCACGCAAAGCATTTTGGGATACGGGAGCCCGCAAAGGCTAGTCGCGGTGCAGCCTCCGAATCGGCTACCAACGGCTGGAAAGAAGGCCGCATTTGAAGTGCACATTTGAAGGATCCTTCGGCTTTGGATGAATTGGGACAGGCCTTCGCGCAGTGTTGTGATGTAACTGGCCTTCAAATGCGGCCTTCAAAGGATGCAGACCCTGAATTGGGACACAGCTACAGACACACACAGAGGTCAGACGCGCACCCCCCGGTAACAGCCCCTTGGCGACGGCCCCCGAGGCACTCTCAAAATTTCCACGGGGGAATTTTCTAGTTATTATTTCGACTTCCTCTTCCGTAAAATTTCGGCTCGCTACTCCTCCCACAGTTTCGAAGATACCTATGACATTATAATTATGAGTCAGTCGGGAATAGTGTGCTATGACTTCTGTATTTTACTGGAGTTACCATGGCGACAAAACCCCAAAAGAACTGGGTCACATGACCCATCCGTAATGAATGGCCAAAACTTCCCAAGGCTCCAGAGCACAGAGCTTTTGACCTGCATCCACGCACCAAATACGAAAAACGTGCGTCTTGTGGAGAAGAAGCGGTGTGTCGATTTTCAAACCGATTGGACATTGCGATTTCTCATAATTCAATTTTCAAATCGCGATTTTGCCCTCGTTGAAAAATAATGGGGAGCCGGCCAAGAACCATGTATTTTCAAGGCCTCACAGCTCCCTCATTCTTTGGCCGACAGACTCCATTCAAAGCTTAAACGGGTCAGCAGAAGTTCAACTTTATATGTGTCATCTTCAATTTTTCCTGTATGTTTTAGTTTGGCATAAAACACCGTTTAAGTTTGGAGTAATTTTTGAGCTAACTCTGACTTTTGAATGAGTGTGTATTGCGTGAGCTAGAGTTCATGACATCACAGCTAGAGTGCAGCAGCCCTGAAAAATCGCCTACAACTTTTGTCTTAATCTTGCTCTACTGGCCACAATTTTCACTCCTCATGCATAATTTCTTGGAAAGTAGTAGGAATAATAGTTCTGCTTAGAAAAATGTAAATACAAAAGCAAAGCAACGTATACTTTTTACACAGTGACACTTAACGAGGCAGGAGTGCCAGCTCTCTCCCCTATAGACTCCCATTATACCTGGAATCCACAATCTGGGGAAAGAAGGAGAAATACACACTTTTTTAACTCGCTGAATCTCGGGCATTTTGGGGAGTTGGCAAATAATTTTGACACAGTTTGAAAGCCCTAAGCCTTACCTTTCTCATGATACCTTATATTTTCCGCTCGGACTTACTGTCATTGATAAAAAAAAAAAAAAAAAAGCATTTGTTTGACTACTACTTTTAGGCAATTTTTTTCCCCCAAGCTCCACTGTCACTCATGCTGTGTGCTTTATAGAGCCTCATTTGTGGCTCAGGCCACACAAACCCCAGTGGCACAGTGGATAGTGTCTCGGCATGCCATGCAGGAGACCAGGGTTCAACTCCCCACCTGGGCAAGAGCGACAACACTTCGTGATTGGGGTCAGCTCCATGTGCCATAGTGAGCCGAGAGGCTGCAGGTTTTCATTCCAACCAAAAACTCCACCAGCTGATTTCACTGATTACCTCATCTTAATGCAGAGAGGGACTAATCAGTGAAATTACCTCTCAGCTCACTATGGCACATGGTTGCCTACCCCTGTACTAGGCTGTAGGTCAGATTCCTTTGAATGTGGATTATCATTGGACGAAGCTGATCAAAAGTTGCATAAGACTTGTTGATATCTGGGGGGCGCCCCGGTGGCTCACCAGCAAATTGCATGCACCATGTACCAGGGCTTAGTCCCAATCGCAGCGACCAGCATTCAAATCCGACCTCAGGTCCTTTGCTGCAAATCATTCCCTCTCTCTCCCCTGCCTCACCTGTCTATTTCCACTGTGACTGTCATATAAAGCTGAAATGCCAAAAAAATAATAATCTTTAAAAAAAAAAAAAAACTTGTTGATATCTTATTTAGTTTTAAAGATAGTGAACAATGCACCTCAAAAGGGGTGTGGTTTAGCACATAAATGGACCAAAGTCAACAACCATTTGGCCAAACATCATGAAAATCGACAACTAGGGGGCACCACAAATGCACAAAATAGACATGCGTAACACAAATCGGACTATAAATCAGAAGTTGTTTGTCATTACAAAACTGGCAGGTCGGTACCTGAAACATAGCCTGAAAGTTATTTTTAATGAAGCTGTTGAATCTTTTAACTTCAAATGGTCTTTGTTAGCTTGAACCCCAGAATGGCCACTTGCAGTGACATATACAGTACAGGCCAAAAGTTTGGACACACCGTCTCATTCGATGCGTTTTCTTTATTTTCATGACTGTTTACATTGTAGATTCTAACTGAAGGCATCAAAACTATGAAAGAACACATGTAGAGTTATGTACTTAACAAAAAAAGGTGAAATAACTGAAAACATTTTTTATATTCTAGTTTCTTCAAAATAGCCACCCTTTGCTCTGATTACTGCTTTGCACACTCTTGGCATTCTCTCCATGAGCTTCAAGAGGTAGTCACCTGAAATGGTTTTCCAACAGTCTTGAAGGAGTTCCCACAGGTGTTTAGCACTTGTTGGCCCCTTTGCCTTCACTCTGCGGTCCAGCTCACCCCAAACCATCTGGATTGGGTTCAGGTCCGGTGACTGTGGAGGCCAGGTCATCTGCTGCAGCACTCCATCACTCTTCTTCTTGGTCAAATAGCCCTTACACAGCCTGGAGGTGTGTTTGGGGTCATTGTCCTGTTGAAAAATAAATGATGGTCCAACTAAACGCAAACCGGATGGGATGGCATGTTGCTGCAGGATGCTGTGGTAGCCATGCTGGTTCAGTGTGCCTTCAATTTTGAATAAATCCCCAACAGTGTCACCAGCAAAACACCCCACACCATCACACCTCCTCCTCCATGCTTCACAGTGGGAACCAGGCATGTGGAATCCATCCGTTCACCTTTTCTGCGTCTCACAAAGATACGGCGGTTGGAACCAAAGATCTCAAATTTGGACTCATCAGACCAAAGCACAGATTTCCACTGGTCTAATGTCCATTCCTTGTGTTTCTTGGCCCAAACAAATCTCTTCTGCTTGTTGCCTCTCCTTAGCAGTGGTTTCCTAGCAGCTATTTGACCATGAAGGCCTGGTTGGCACAGTCTCCTCTTAACAGTTGTTCTAGAGATGGGTCTGCTGCTAGAACTCTGTGTGGCATTTATCTGGTCTCTGATCTGAGCTGCTGTTAACTTGCCATTTCTGAGGCTGGTGACTCGGATGAACTTGTCCTCAGAAGCAGAGGTGACTCTTGGTCTTCCTTTCCTGGGTCGGTCCTCATGTGTGCCAGTTTCATTGTAGCGCTTGATGGTTTTTGCGACTCCACTTGGGGACACATTTAAAGTTTTTGCAATTTTCCGGACTGACTGACCTTCATTTCTTAAAGTAATGATGGCCACTCGTTTTTCTTTAGTTAGCTGATTGGTTCTTGCCATAATATGAATTTTAACAGTTGTCCAATAGGGCTGTCGGCTGTGTAGTAACCTGACTTCTGCACAACACAACTGGTGGTCCCAACCCCATTGATAAAGCAAGAAATTCCACTAATTAACCCTGATAAGGCACACCTGTGAAGTGAAAACCATTTCAGATGACTACCTCTTGAAGCTCATGGAGAGAATGCCAAGAGTGTGCAAAGCAGTAATCAGAGCAAAGGGTGGCTATTTTGAAGAAACTAGAATATAAAACATGTTTTCAGTTATTTCACCTTTTTTTGTTAAGTACATAACTCCACATGTGTTCATTCATAGTTTTGATTCCTTCAGTTAGAATCTACAATGTAAATAGTCATGAAAATAAAGAAAACGCATTGAATGAGAAGGTGTGTCCAAACTTTTGGCCTGTACTGTATATATATATGTGTGTGTGTGTGTGTGTGTATATGTATATATATGTATAGAGAGAGAGAGAGAGAGAGAGAGAGAGAGAGATTCACTCCTGATCAAAATTTTAAGACCAGTTGAAAAATTGCAAGAATTTACATTTTGCACTGTTGGATCTTAAGAAGGTTCTAAGTAGAGCTTCAAAATGCAAAAAGAAGAAATGGGAGTGAGACAAAAAAAAAAAAAAAAGAGTAAGCAATTTATTGCAAATAACCATTAAACTGAAATAGGCTGTTCATCAGCTGATCAAAAGTTTAAGACCACAGCCTTTAAAAGCCCAAATCTTCACAAAAATGTGGATTCAGTCATTTTCTGTCAGGTATCCACACTGTCATGACCTCCTGATGGCAAAGGCAAAAAAGCTTTCTTGTTAATCACCTCAAAAATTCATTTCGGCATGCTTGATGCTAGTGTTTCCAGGAGGCTAGGAAGCTCAACTTGGAACGTTTTTAAGATCCAACAGTGCAAAATGTAAATTCTTGCAATTTTTCAACTGGTCTTAAAATTTTGATAAGGAGTGTACACACACACACACACACACACACACACACACATGTATATCTATATCTATATATAGATCTCTCTCTCTCTCTCTCTCTCTCTCTCTCTCTCTCTCTCTCTACATAAATCTATATCTATCTATCTATCTATCTATCTATATATATTTATTCCATTTATTCCATTTGGTCCTTGGTAGCCTGTGCTCTGCCAGTGTTAGAATTTAATGTTCTGCCTATGCAAATTTCTGCCCAAAAATATTTACTTACTGAATAACATCCAAAACAAATAAAAGGCAGAGACTATCTGAGGGATTAACACACACACACACACTCTCACACACACACACTCTCTCTCTCTCTCTCTCACACACACACACACACACACACACACACTTCTGTTCATGCTTTTTCATTTTATTGTCAAGCTGTTTCAGTCGTGAGCCCTGCCTCTTGTTTGTCTGGAGCATACTACATGAAATTATATTTATTGGCTTTAACTACAAACTTTCCATAAAAGCTGCTTCTTTTCCATATCTACTAGCATCACAAGTGTGTTTGTGTGTGTTTCAGGTATCCCAGTAGAATCCAAGGTCAACATATTCATTAACAGCTTTGGATCCATCCAGGAGACCACTATGGTGAGACAGACAGACAGACACACACACACACACACACACACAAAGACATACATGGTTTATGAGGGCAATGGTTTGCAGGGACACACCTTTCCCAGCATCCCAGTATCCTAAAAATCCTGTCAAAAATTTTCATTTGATCTGCAGAAGACACATCTGACTTAAAAAATACAAAATCACTTTCAGAACATATATGTGACATTTCACAGGGTTATAGGGTCTGGACCAATTGTTGTATATTGGGACAACTGAGTTTACATGGTCTGTTAACATACACACACAAACCTAACCAATTCCTGGTTTAAGGGGACTGACAAACATTACAAGGTCTAGACAAAGAAAATAATAGATATAGCTCCCTATCTTGTGCCACCCGCTACCCGCTGCCACTACCCGCTACCCGCAAATTGCGGATTTAGGAACTTCCGCTATCCCTAAACGGTATCTTGCGCCCACGCTACCCGCTATCCGTTATGCCGACTCCGTCATTTGCGCCTGGAGGTGTGTCCGTGGGCGTGTTTCATGCGCTATCCCTAAAATTGCTATCTTGCGCACACACTTTAGGGAAAGCGGATAGCGGGAGGTGCACAAGATAGCAACTTTTACGGGGGAACGCCTCTTATGCAACCCTAAATCCGCAAATAACAGGTTTAGGGAGTCTGCCGCAAGATAGGGCCCATACTCTCTTAAAACCCACTATGGGTTTCCAGAGGGCAAGAGGGTACAATCCAGTAATAGGTTCTTCTACCCTAACATGAATGAACATGATCGTCAATCCAGACTAGACTACCTACAGGGAAAGAATTCAGCGCCTGGCAGAGGGGTTTGCCATTAACAACTTTGACCTTAAGACCAAATACAAAACTCATTGTGGATCACAGGGAGACTAAAGATGTTAGCCGTACTTGTATTTACATGTATGAATGGGGCTGCAGTGGAGCATGTCTCCACCTTTAAATCTCTGGATGTCAACATCTCTCTGGATCTTTTCTACCCTGGTGAAGATGGCACTTTAAGACTTTAATGTAAGGTACAAATGATCATGTCCATTTCCTAAGGGGGCTTCATGCTGCAGAGGGTCTATGCACATCTGGACACCCCCAATGTATCTGTGAGGTTCACCTTTTTTGATTTCTCCAGTGCATTCAACACAATACAGCCCTGCTTGTTAGGGGAGAAGACGAGAGGGATGGGTGTGGATCCTTCACTGGTGTCGTGGTGTTTGGATTACCTGTCTAAACGACCACAGTATGTGCGTCTGCAAAACAGCACCTCTGACACAATACTCAGCAGCACCGGGGCACCGCAAGGAACTGTGTTGGCCCCCTTCCTGTTCACTATATATACATCTGACTTCCAGCACAACACTGACAGCTGCTTCCTACAGAAATTCTCTGACAATTCAGCTGTCGTTGGCCTCATCACAGGAGGGGAGGAGGAGGAATACAGACAAACCATCAGTAACTTTGTGGACTGGAGTGAGCGCAACCATCTCCTTCTGAACACCACCAAAACCAAAAAACTGGCTGTGGACTTCAGAAGAGGGAAGGGGAAGACCAAACTAACACCAGTTACCATCAGGGGCGCAGAGGTGGAGCTGGTCCCCAACCACACATACCTAGGTGTGCAGCTGGACAGCAAGCTTGACTGGAAGAACCACACGGAGGTGGCATACAGCAAGGGGCAAAGCCGTCTTTACTGCCTAAGGAGGCAGGTTTGCACAGCAGATAGGAACAGAGCAGACAAACTAATCAAGAAGGCTGGTTCTGTGGTGGGGGTCAAACTGGAGCTGGTCCAACAGGTGGCAGAGAAAAGAATACTGTCCAAGTTCAAGGCTATACTGAGCAACTCTGCACAACCTCTCCGTGCCCTGCGGGTAGTTAAGAGCAGCATCTTCAGTCAAAGACTGATTGCACCAGCACACAAGTCGGAGCGCTTCAGGAAGTCTTTTATTCCAGCTGCCATAAGACTTTTTAATGCACAAAAACCCTAAATCTTAACCTCTGTTTCATATATGATGTATATTTATTTATTTATTTATTTATTCACCCACTCATCAACCCTATGAGTGTGAAATTTTATATGTGTTGCAGTGATGAAGCTGCAGTGACAATGTAATTTCCTGCAAGGGTTCAGTAAAGTATCATTCATTCATTCATTCATTCATCCCACGGTGGTACAGAACAGACATATAGGCGCAGAACAAGCACACCTTAAAACTACACGTGTTCTGTGATGCAAGCGAAAGAGCTTACAGTGCAGTAGCATATGTGCAGGGAGAAACAAGTGATGGAGAAAAGACTACCAGTCTGGTGTCATCCAAGTCCAGAGTGGCCCCACTCAAGAGAATGACTGGGCCATGCTTGGAGTTGATGGGGGTTGTGATAGGAACCAGACTAGGGAGCACTCTTGTGAAAGCAATGCAAATGGACAGGACACAACTCAAACTTTGAACAGACTCAGTGATAGTAATACATTGGATATGTAGTTCTGCCCAGAAATGGAAACCGTTTGCCGTCCCCGTTCCATTTTTTCAACATTTTCCGGCGTGCATGGACGTAACGGTCTCTGACTTTTTTCTGTTTATTTTTGCAGGTCTCAAAACGTAGCTTTTGAAATGATACTGATCTCACGCTAGCTATTCTGACAATCATATTTGTCACTGTGCAGCAGCAAAGACACATCATACAGACGGGGGTAATTTGTGGACTTGATCCATTAACTTGTTTTAAAAAATTTACATCTCACCCTGTCACATCCCCACACTACCCTACACCGCCCCTACCGTTCATGTGCATATTGCATCTCACATACGCATAGCGTTAATTTCTGAGGATGTGCACAACCAACGCTCCAAACAAACGCAGGATACATGAGGCAGCCATGATGCGCACACGTAAGCGTAGTTTACAGTATACAGCAAGTATATCTCCAGCCTAAGAGGAAATACACACCTGGTGGGTTACATCTTCATTAAGGCAGGTAGATGTACTTTTGCAGAGACAGCAGATTTGATTAACAGTTTACACCTGTTGTGATAAATGATTTGAGTGACAGATTAAAACCAACTGAAACCAACTTTACTGAAAAATAACCATAACATTACAAGTAAGACAACAAAAACTTTAGATATACAAAAATGGACCAAAAAAAAAAAAAAAAAAAAAAAAAAAAAAACCAACTGTACCTGGAGGTGAATAGAACATTAATTTCATACAAATACATTTTTGTAGAACTGCTACAAACTGGTAGGAATAAAACCAGAGATGAGCACGAGTAAAGTTTTCCCAGATCTAGTAATCCTTTGAATTACTCGAGGACGGATTGATTCCTCACTGAGTGATATCTCTTTTTAATCAACAGTCAAGAGAAATCAATGTCAGAATAAAGAGTTTCTAAAATTCAGTAATCCTTTAAGTAAATTCATTATCAAAGATACTGGAAATTTCATGCCCACAGACTTTAAAATACAAAAGATATTAAAAAAAAACAAACAAACAAACATGAAAAGGACACTTTTGTCCAGAGGACCCCCAAAGAGTTAACTAAGTAGCAACACTAACCCGTTGTGTGCATACAACTGCGTAACTCTTGTGGTCTAAAAGTCCTGAACTTAAAAATCCATTTGGGACAACTGACGCCTTATGGTTAGTCCCCTGTTGCAGACAAAGTCTCTTATGTTTTGGACTGTCCAAACCTCTCATTCCCCTTTGCTCACCAAGTGACCCTTCTTGATGTGGGATGTAAAATGCTGCATCTCTCTTGGTCCATGGTGTTCTTGTTGCCATGCGTCTTTTAACCACTGAAAACAAACAAGATGGCAAAACTGTCAGTAAGGCTAACTACAGACTTGCCGGACACCTTCTTGAAATAAACAAATGCATTAAATCCTTTTCATAGTACTGAGAACTAGGCAATGCAAAGTTATTTTACAGTATTATTATACAGGCATGGATGAAAGTTTTGGCACTTGCATTTCTGTCAGATAATGTATTATTCTTCCCAGAAAACTGTTGAGATTATAAATGCTTTGGTATTCTCATGTTTATTTCTTTTGTTTGCATTTGAGCAACACAAAAGTTGAGGAAAAAAGACACATTTCACTCAGAACTCCAAAAATGGACTGGACAAAATTATTGGCACCCTCAACATAATATTTGGTAGCACACCCTTTGGAAAAAATAACTGAAAACAATATCTTCCTGTAACCATCAACCACTACCATTTGAACAATCCTATGCTGCATGCTTTCATCAATTTTTCTCTTTCATCCACATCCAGGGAGGGTAGCTACAGTGCCATGGGCTGAAAACCTCTTGACAAAGTTGTACACAGTGGACACAGGAACATTAAGATCTCTGGAGATGGACCTGTAGCCTTGAGATTGTTCATGCTTCTCAACAAAACAACACAAACAACACACAGTGAACTTTTCTAATTTTTAACTGGTTCTAAGAGGGATTTCCATATTGCCAGCACCTGTTGATTGCCACAAGTGAGTTTGATTACAAATTAAAGGAGCATCACAGTCCGTACACAAAGAAATCACCTGGAAAGCATGCACCGCTCAACATAATTTAAAAAGCAACACACTACAGGTAGGGATGGCTCGATACCACTTTTTCACATCCGATACCGATACCGATACTGATACTGCAGTCTTGAGGATCGGCCGATACCGATCCGATTCTTTTTGTCACTCTAAAAGTTGTTAATAATACGTCGATGTAATTAGCTTGATACTGACATCTAAAAACACCACATTCACTGTACAACAACTATTCTGGTCCCCTAAAGAAAGAAGGGAAATATGTGACAACAACACTAAATAAAAGTGCAACTTGGTGCAAATTTTGCATTTGAGTTAGTTTTATCAACTCGGAGTAGTTTCACCTGGAGTTAAGCGCGTGCACAACAGCTATAAGACGAGTCACCATGGCAACGGGGAAGCATCGGGCTGCGTTTTTTCACCTCAATTGAATTGGAAATCTTAATTCATACAGCGAGTTTGATTAATTTTTTTTTTAAAGTGCAACACCACTGCAGTGGCAAAGGAGAGGGAGACGGCATGGGAGAACATGCTCGGGTCAATGCGTAAGTTTAAATGTAGTCCGTTGCAATCAATAATATTACAGGGGAAAACTGCTTGAATTACTGCTGGCCTATTAATTTATTTCATTTAGGTGACATGAAACGGTAACGCTCAAAAAGATAATTGTCTGGAAATGCTAAAACATCTATGCGCGGTCTTATAACCATCTCCCGACGAATATTTAATTCTCTGCGCAGTAACACTGCACCTTCATCCACGGGATCCTTATCGAAAGGACATGCCATGTTCGTGAAAAAAAGACGCCACCTAACTACTAATGGACTTCTAATAAAGGCCTACTGACTGTTTTTTAATTATTATTTTTTAAATAACAGATGGCAGAGCTAATATGCCACGCCAAAACTCGCCTGCTGACTGAATGAATGAGGAAGTTAAATACGGTGTGTGGCTGAAAGAGGGCGGACACAGAGAGAAACTCGAGGTTTCATGAGAAAAACCTGGTCCCGACCAGGTTAGTTTCATGGAGTCTGTTACTGCGGTAACTGACCGAGAGCTTAAGTTACCTCCCTCTGTGAAACAGGCTAGTTAGCCCTCTTTCTCTGCTTTGAGTTACCTCCCTTTGTGAAACGGAAAACTCAGAGTTTCCCTCATTTCAGGGTTAACAGACTCAGAGTTTTCACTAAACCTGTTTTGTGAAACGGACCCAAGATTTGCTGTAGCCTACCAAAAAAAAAAACGGTTTGCTTTTCTTTGTACTCGCCTGTAAAAGTCTCCTTACTCCTTTCCATGATGCTTCTTCAGATGCTTTATTAAGTTCGTTGTGTTAAAACATCCGGTTTTGCTCCCACCCCTTGAGACATTATTTATATTGCAAACGTTGCGCTTTTGTTAACGTAAAGTTAACAGGACGTGACTACAGCTCTGCAGGCTTCTGCTCACGTGACGAAAACACAGGCACATGGCAACCATGGCAACAGCTCGTCTGTGTTACGGCATGTCGCACAAAGTGAAGTTGAGGCTATATGAGATAGCTTGGGCTTATGGATCGGATCGGACGGGTTCTAATAAAAAAATCCGATACCCGATCCAGTCATTTTGGCCTGGATTGGACCATCCCTACCTACAGGGAGGTGGAGTGAAATGTGGATCCATACAGCTGCTGGTCTTTAAATCGGAGAAAAATTTAATTTGGATGACACGACGACACTCAATGTGTGGCTTGAGAGAAAAAAAACAATAATGACAGAAAACAGTTAATAAAGTTGAAAGTTGAAAACGAGATGGTTCATCTCAAGGGGCTATCCATTAATAAATAAATTTCAAATTTCAAAATATATATATATTTTTTTTATTTGTGTGACACATAAACAACAATACAAGACAAGAACAGTGATGGTGAATACAAATACAATACAAATACAGACAAGACCAAAACATAAAACAGTAGTAGCATAAAGGGGTGTGTGTATGTGTGTGCGTGTGTGTAAATGCTTTTTTTCCCCCTTCTTTTCCTTTCCCTTTTTTCTTGTGTTAATGTGTTATCATAGTGTGGAATGGAATAAAAAATGGCATACAATACTATGGTGACAATATGTTAAATTTAACTAATAATGGTATGATAATAATAATAATAATAATAACAATAATAATAATAATAATAATAATAATAATATAGTAGTGTGAGAGTGGTAATGGCAGTAGCAATGATAGCAATAGTGTCATGATTGATAATCTCTAGTTCAAGTGTATAATATGATATTGATATTGAGGATAGTGTTGAGGGACGAGGCCAGGTAGGGCAGCAGAGACCCCCCACACAGACCCCCAGCGGCACAGCTGCAGACCCCAGGGGGAGAACAGGTGTAGCGGGATGTCAAGCAGAACCCCCGACGTTCTTTGGGATTAATTTTCATTTAATTTAGCAGCATGCTTGGGACGGCTGGCTCAGCGCTCTGCTCACAGCGTCGCACCAGCGGCCATCAAAATATTTACCAATATTTTTACATCGGAACATTCATTCATTCATTCAATTCTTCTAATGACCGCTGCAGCCAACACAACGCGAAAGTTTTACTTTGAAGGCAAGCTGTCTGTTTCCGGTTCTCGACTTTCTTGTTCATTGTCACTGTACAATTTGGAAAATGGAACAAGCAGGCGGTGCTTTGTTGAGCTGAATTTCATTGCGCGTCTTCATTCAATGTGACAATAACACATGCGAAATGTCAATACATCGGCGATTGAAGAACGAGTTCACATGCGTCAACATTCATTTGCATTAGTACAAGAAGGACATTGAAATCAGAAAATACCCCCTAAACTGACATTTCCCATTCTACAATGTGAAAAACTGCTAATGAATTATACTTTATACATGGGACCCATCACATGCTTGAAATACACTTTTTTCTTATGATTTTAAAAGGGGCCAATCATTTTATCCAGTCCATGTTTGCTATTCTGTGTGAGAAGTATCAGATTTGACTTTTTTCTCAGCTTTTTTGTGTTGCTCCAATGTAAATTAAAAAAAAAAAAAAGTAAACATGAGAATACAAAAACGTTTGCAATTTCAACATTTTTCTGGAAGAAATTATGCATTATCTGACAGAAAAGCAGGGGTGCCAATGCAACTAAAAATCCAACTTGGCCATACCATTGTGTCCAGAGACGCGTCTGTTGGCTGATGACTCTTTGTTTTCAGCTGAAAAGTATCTATCAGGAAAAATGGTAGATTTTATTGAAGGGTAGTTTTTCACAGTAAATTTGTTGGTGCGGCCCTGCTGAGAGCCGCTGGTGGTGGTGGCTTCCTGGCTGCTGCCAGAGAGGTATGTGTCTCAGTTGATAGGCTGTTTGCCATCGGCGCAGACCCACTGAGATCCACTGATGGTGTCAGCCTCCTGGCTGCTGCTGGTAGAGTAGACGTCTCGGCTGCTAGGCTGTTAACCACAGTTTTTCTTTTATAAAGGCCTGTAAGGTCAATTGTTTGTACCTGACAAGTTTCGGCTACCTTGCTTCTGCAGCCTTCATCAGAGGTGTCACGTGATGTTGGTGTGACGTCTTCTGTGATGTGTTATATGGATTTTGCCATCCCACCTGAAGTGATGGGATGGCGGTGTCCAGGGGCGGGGCGCCCTCTGCCGTCTGGTGGTCTGCTGAACGGCCGGGGGTGGCCCTGCAGGACTGTGTCCCAGGTGTGGGAAAGTTGGTAGGCTCCTTCATCAGCTCCTACATCACGTGACACCTCTGATGAAGGCTGCAGAAGCAAGGTAGCCGAAACTTGTCAGGTACAAACAATTCACCTTACAGGCCTTTATAAAAGAAAAACTGTGGTTAACATTAATTTGTAGGCCAAATGAACCTTTTTAATATAATATGCTAGGCTGTTAGCCATTGGCGCGGCCCCACTGAGAGCCACTGGTGCTGGTAGCTTCACGGCTGCTGCCGGAGGAGTTAGCATCTCACCTGCTGCGCTGTTTGCCGTCAGCGCGGCCCCGCTGAGAGCCGCTGGTGGTGGTGGTTTCCCAGTTGCTGCCGCTGGTGGCTTCCTGGCTGCTGCCGGAGAGGTATGCATCGCAGTTGCTAGGCTGTTTGCCGTCAGCGCGGACCCACTGAGATCTGCTGATGGTGTCAGCCTCCTGGCTGCTGCTGGTGGAGTAGATATCTTGGCTGCTAGGCTCTTACCCATTGGCGTGGCCTTGCTAAGAGAAGCTGGTGCTGATCTTCCCGGCTGCTGCTGGAGGGGTTAGCATCTCAGCTGCTAGGCTGTTTGCCGTGAGCGCGGCCCCGCTGAGAGCCACTGGTGGTGGTGGCTTCCCGGCTGCTGCCGGAGAGGTATGCATCGCAGTTGCTAGGCTGTCTGCCGTTGGCGTAGACCCACTGAGGTCTGCTCGTGGTGTCAGCCTCCCGGCAGCTGCTGGTACAGTAGGCGTCTCAGCTGCTAGGCTGTTAGTTGTCTTCCCGGTTCCCCCCTGTGCTTGATTGGCCTAATCGAAGTGGTTCTGATGTTCTTAGGAAATTTAAAGACAGCAGCACAGGAATTTGATTGGCTGTTCATGGGTGATATCACCTGAAAGTTCAGCATTTCTTAACTTTTTCCACGTGCCCACAAACATATACATTGCCAAATCAGCGCAGTCCCTAGTATCAACACTAGTCACTCGAGTCGCCTGCTGTTAAAACGCACTGTAAGGTGTAGCAGTCCCAGATAAGAGTCCGGTACTGAGGTTTTCTCAGCAGCCACCGTCTTGCTTACAGTAAATGCCTCAACGTATTCTCATGAAACGGTTCGTATGATATCGTACGAAAAATAATGCACAGATTTTCGTGCATATTCCTACGAATTTCCAGCAGCACGAGCGATCAGCGCGCCTGTGCGAGCCCCGAAGCGAGAGCCTTAAGAAAAATGGCGGACATTCCTTTTATTCTCAGTGGAAAATGCAATATTTTAAGAGAGCTTATGCATTCAAATGCGTTTTGATAACATTTCTAGCGGGAAATGTGCATTTTATTTCCAAAATCTTCGTTCAGTTAGTGTATATAATGTTTACTTTGTTAGTTATTACGAAGATTCTTTCAGGTTTCTATCGTTGCTATGGCTGTTGCTATGGACACTGCTACCACTGTCGCTGATGTAGCTTCCGCTCGGAAGTATTGTCCTCACTGACTGTCACCGTGGAAATCTGGGGAGGGAGGCGTAAGGTTAACCTGCTCTCACAGAAATCCATGAAATGAGCATGACCTCCTAATAACGCATTGCGTGCTCCTCGCATGTAACCTGTTTTAATCGATTTCTATGGTTTTAATTCCGTGTGATCACCACACAAACGGTGTTCACTGGAAGTCGGCGAGATTCCGTGACGTCAAGCTGTGGGTGGTAGTTCATAGATCCCGGAAGTGCAAATTTAATCGATATTCCGGAAAAAGGTCTGATTATTAGCCATAACGTTGTAACCATCCAAGGCAGACTTACCACGAGCTATGAGGATGTGTAACGATGGCATGTGCTTCAGCCGAGTCCACAAGTCCTGTATAATATCAACTTTATTTTAAGAAAACACATTTTATTTGCGATGTCATATCACGGAGAAGCACTACATTACCCATAATCCTAGTGTTTATCAGCGACGTGTCTGATTTTACTTTCGTCAATAAAGTCAATAAAGTGTAATAAAGTGCATGAAAGTTGATAATATGCTGATATGTTACGCCATTGAACACAACCCTTTCAGTCAGCGAAACAGAGCGAGTGGAAAAACCGCGGAAACACGTCAAAATAGCACTAACGATTTATATATATATTTTTATTTTTCATAACACATCTTTATTCGTGATATAAACATAGGCTACATGTTAAGGTTATAGTTTTGGTGTTGAAAAACTACCGTATGTATGTTTTTTAAACCTAATTTCAAAACTTTTCCCCTAACCCGGAAGAGGCGTACCAGAACTACAATCTGCGCGCAGTTGCAACACACAGAGGTGTCCTGCGCCATAGATTTTGTAGTTCTAATATGTTATGTCTATTATGTGATGTTGTGATCACTAATTTTTCAATCTTCATTATAGTTTTTGGGTGTGGGAAGAACGCCTGTTTGGTCAGATTTTTTTTTTTTTTTCTTAAGATAGTGAAATCATGTTTTTTCCATGTTTTGACACTAGTCAGTGGCGCCCCTATTGGTTTGCCATCGGGCATGATAGTAGAGGTCAAGAGCTTTCCAAAAATGTTGACCCCATGTCTGTGCCATTTTTTGTTGCTGCACCGTAAGCCTTTAAAGTGTCTCAGGTGCAAGGTTCAAAGGGCATTCCTGAGGAGCAGGAACTGCGCACTGGTTTCACACTGAGATATGTTACTCCATAGGTCAAGACCTTTCAACACTGGCGCCGGAAACAGGGGGCCAGGGGGCCATTGGCCCCCCCACTTTTACCCTCCTCCCACGTTATTTTTAATCACAATCAAAGTCCCTATATTGCAACACTTACGGTAACTCATACGTTAGGTAAAATACAGAGAGGGGCCATAGAGAGAAAGATACAGCTGACAGCAGGCACTCACAAATTATATCTGGTTAGCACTCAAACATTTCTAGTGCACAGCGTAGTATAACGTAGCATGGTGTGTTTTATTTTTCTCTCAATGGCCCCTCCGCGGCTCCGTAGTACATAAACATAAAACAAGAGAAGAATACTTACATTTTTAATCCAATCAAAGAGGACGTCACACAATTCAAATACATGCAGTGTACTGTACATCAGCCAGTAAAACTGTTTCATTGCTGCATGTTGTTGTGAATTGACTGCTTGCATCTGCAAACATGTCCGAACCGGTGAAAAAGAAAACAAAATACTGGCAAACAAAATTGAACTTCATGAAGAATGTCAGGAATCCCGACAGGCCCTGAACCCCCCCAAAAGGTCTCGCGATGCTGTTGTCGCCGGCGCGCGGTGCTTTTGGCTAGCAGCAAAGAAGGAGATTTCCCATGAAAAGACTTTCTAACTTGATATTTGAGGAAAAAACTTAATATTAACTGGGAAACCAACACCTGACCTCAAGGATTTAATCCAAAGGAAGGGACAAAAAATGCGAGGACTTTTCAAACGGAATGGTACAAAAAGAAGGACCGGGTTGTGTGGATTAGTCAAGCTAGCAGGTTTTTGTGCTTTCCGAGTCTCCTTTGCTCGGCGGGTCGCGGCAGCGTCTGGCTGAGAGAGGCTGACTGCGACCTGCACAGCCTGCCGAGGCTTTGCTGGAGCACCAAACCTCCACAGCCCACATCCGCTCTCAGATCCACCTGAAGACATGTGGGAAGAGCCGGACAGACACAGACACAGCGCTGGAGGAGCAGCTCAGATTCCACATCAGTGCACACAACGAAAAGGTAAAAGCTAACAGGGAGAACTCTCTCTGGTTATAAAGTCTTCCTATGTTGTGATCGTATGTGAGTGACTCAGTAGCTTTTTAGGTTTTTTAGACTGAGTTTTGCTTGGAGGTTTAATGTGTGATCCGAACGGGCGGTGTTTATAATGTATTTTAAAACGGGTGCTTCCCATCCTTAAATGTGATTGGCTGAGCCGCGTTCCATGCTGTTGTAAAATCAGTGTAACCCACTGGCAGACCGCGGCACAAAATATCCCTGCGCCACTGTAAACGGACATAGCGTTGCCTAGCAACCAACTACTCTGCGCTCAGCTTACTCGTTAGGTTAAATATCAGACTTTGTAGTGAATTTTGATTTGCTGGGTGGCCTGAGCCTGGATGAGTGGTTGGAGGAGGTGCTTGGTGTCTGTTAAAGGATGCTAAATTCACCACCAGCAACAATGTTTTCGCCGGTGTGGTACAGAAACTCCGCCAAGAAGGACGTGACAAATCTTCCCACGAAAATGGCCTAAAATATGTCACTCTGTCTTTGAACAAATGCATAAAAAATCACGAAGATGCTGCTGAAAAAAAAACATAGAAAGCCTGCGGGGATTCATATATGAGCAGCCGGGTAACCCACTGTGTCCGGTGGCCTCCCTGGAGAAATAGCCTACCTCCCCTGCTGCCTCCTGATCCACCTGACTTTTATCTCCACCCAAAGCGGACACAGTGACGGCGCCGATGTATAGTAAATTACCATACATCTATTTCGTTTTAACCTGTGTATTTTTTTTACTATGGGCGAAATGACAAATAAAGGAATCTTGAATCTTAAATCTAAATTAACAGTATACTTTTATTATTATTGTTATTGTTACAACCGACGTTAGGCATACATCTGCGCAAAAACGCACCTGTCGTGAAACGCACGCCACCGTCCCTGCAAAGAGGAGTCCAAACATAATTGAACACTATTTTAACAATTGCACTATTAATGGAAATATCCAACTCAACATTAACGAGCCCAAATAGCCTGATGTGACATGATGATGTCGCTAGATGAAAAAGCTATCTTATGGGGCTTTCACATAGGATGCGGTTTGGGCGGCGCGCAGCGCTGGGTGCTGCGCAGACTGGGCGCTGAGTAGGGCGCATGCATGCGCGTTGTGCACGTATTTGGCGACAGACGCTGAGAAGTAGTTTTCCGTTCCGGCACACTTTTCTCTGGCGGACAGCACAGCAGCTTCGGATACACCATGTACCTGTCACCAAGTCAAAGATCAGCTCTGGCAGCAGTTCTTCTGAGGAGGACGAGGTGGAGGAGAAGACGAGCAGCAGCAAGAAGAGTTACCTGTTGTGTGTGTGACTTCACATGGGATTTTATAATAAATATATGACTATACTGCATTGTCTTTTCAAGAGTAGTGCATATCGCATGATGTCAATCATCTAGATTTCTAAATACATACACCTCCTGTCCGTTTAGAAAATAATTTGCTTCAGTTTACAACAGTATTGGTGTTTAATTGCAGAAAAAAGAAAAAAAAATTGGCTATTGTGGAAAGGAAAAACATCATATCACTGACAATTTTTAAACACACCTGGTACTCCTAAACTGTGGGATATTTCTCTCCATGCCTGGGCTTTTTTGACAATATCACGGTATGCCCGCAGTCTATTGTCCCACAGCTCTGGACGCAGAGAGACAGCCACGATGATGCTCTCCTCCATTTTTCTTATGCCTTTCTGCCAAAATCCGCCAATTTCTTCCGATTCCACTATTCTCTCCTATTGGGTGCACCGAGGTGACGTCACAGGGCGCAGCGCCCAAGTTGAAATTGTCCAGCGGCGCACTGTCCAGCGGCAGCGCCCTGACCCGCGGCAGCGCCCTGACCCGCAGTACCGCGCTGTCCAGCGGCAGCGCTCTGCTCTGCGCTGCGCCCTCCTCGGCGCAGAGCAGAGCGCCGTGGCGCCCAGCGACCACATACACAATGAATGGCTACGCTGCTGAGGTCGGCGCTGAGCGCCCGCTATGTGAAAGCCCCTTTAGAGTCTGTGTTGCTTGGTAACCGTTCTGTCCACTCTGTCTTGCTTGGTGGAAGAATGAATAGTTCTCAATTTTATTGTTGCATTATTACCAATAAATTCTTGATTTTTCTCTTGTGTGTTTATTTTATGGGCTATATGTAGGGTAACCGTTTTATAAAAGCAATAAGCCCCGAGAAGACGTGAGTTACAGTGATTTTACAACAGCTGAGGGGCGTTTTAAATCACTGTCACCCACGGCTCCTCGGGGCTTATTGCTTAATTGTTGCTCTTTTAGACTGCACTGAGGCTGGAAGTCCTGTGTTGTTGAGATTCAGCTGATTTCTTGTTGTGATCTTGTCTTTGGGAGCTCCTGGGCTGTAAATCCTGCAGAAATGCAGGTGAATGTTTGTCTCAGATAATTAATTGGCAGTAATTATGTGCGCGCTATAATCCGCTGATGTCAATAACTACATTTTTGACAGCGGCAGCTTGATTGACTTTGCAGTGGTTTTAATATTGAGTCCTACTTCATATATATTTTTGTATGCATGTATTATGTGATTTCAGCTCTGGCTGATCCTGCCTACCCAGTCACGGACCTCACTGCGTGTTAATTCATGATATACATTGAAACGACAAATCCAAAGCATTAATTTTAAAGACACCTCAATCTTGGTGATGGATTTGGGGCATGTGTGTCTGAGTTAACGGGAATGAGCCAAACGTCGTTTTATTTTTTATACTGTAAGTGTTGCAATATAGGGGCGTCGATGAGGTGCACGGAATAGAGGCACTGTGAATGAGCTGAACACACAACACGGCACTTTTTGGCCCCCCCACTTCTTAAATGAATCCGGCGCTCCTGCCTTTCAAACGATGTCTTCATTGTTGTTCTGTGACAAGGTTTGATTTTCATCGTGCTCCAAGCCAAGGCTGTCTCAGGTGTACATCTGCAGACCTCTTTTAGGGCCAAGCTTGATAAAATCAGTCAGACTTCTTTAAGGGGGTATTTAATGGCCAAATTTATTTATAATATTGATGTTAGTCTTAAACACAGTCATACTTTTCAATTTGGACCATTTCAAAGCTTATATTCCCCTTAAAATACTCAGTGTTTCATATTTCATATTTTCCCATTGACTTAATATGGCCACCTGAGACACTTTTAAAGGCTTACAGTGCAGCAACAAAAAATGGCACAGACATGGGGTCAACATTTTTGGAAAGCTCTTGACCTCTACTATCATGCCCGATGGCAAACCAATAGGGGGCGCCACTGACTAGTGTCAAAACATGGAAAAAACATGATTTCACTATCTTAAGAAAAAAATAAATAAAATCTGACCAAACAGGCGTTCTTCCCACACCCAAAAACTATAATAAAGATTGAAAAATTAGTGATCACAACATCACATAATAGACATAACATATTAGAACTACAAAATCTATGGCGCAGGACACCTCTGTGTGTTGCAACTCCGCGCAGATTGTAGTTCTGGTACGCCTCTTCCGGGTTAGGGGAAAAGTTTCGAAATTAGGTTTAAAAAACATACATACGGTAGTTTTTCAACACCAAAACTATAACCTTAACATGTAGCCTATGTTTATATCACGAATAAAGATGTGTTATGAAAAATAAAAATATATATATAAATCTTTAGTGCTATTTTGACGTGTTTCCGCGGTTTTTCCACCCGCTCTGTTTCGCTGACTGAAAGGGTTGTGTTCAATGGCGTAACATATCAGCATATTATCAACTTTCATGCACTTTATTACACTTTATTGACTTTATTGATGAAAGTAAAATCAGACACGTCGCTGATAAACACTAGGATTATGGGTAATGTAGTGCTTCTCCGTGATATGACATCGCAAATAAAATGTGTTTTCTTAAAATAAAGTTGATATTATACAGGACTTGTGGACTCGGCTGAAGCACATGCCATCGTTACACATCCTCATAGCTCGTGGTAAGTCTGCCTTGGATGGTTACAACGTTATGACTAATAATCAGACCTTTTTCTGGAATATCGATTAAATTTGCACTTCCGGGATCTATGAACCACCACCCACAGCATGACGTCACGGATCCTCGCCGACTTCCAGTGAACACCGTTTGTGTGGTGATCACACGGAATTAAAACCATAGAAATCGATTAAAACAGGTTACATGCGAGGAGCACGCAATGCGTTATTAGGAGGTCATGCTCATTTCATGGATTTCTGTGAGAGCAGGTTAACCTTACGCCTCCCTCCCCAGATTTCCACGGTGACAGTGAGGACAATATTTCCGAGCGGAAGCTACATCAGCGACAGTGGTAGCAGCGTCCATAGCAACAGCCATAGCAACGATAGAAACCTGAAAGAATCTTCGTAATAACTAACAAAGTAAACATTATATACAATAACTGAACGAAGATTTTGGAAATAAAATGCACATTTCCCGCTAGAAATGTTATCAAAACGCATTTGAATGCATAAGCTCTCTTAAAATATTGCATTTTCCACTGAGAATAAAAGGAATGTCCGCCATTTTTCTTAAGGCTCTCGCTTCGGGGCTCGCGCAGGCGCGCTGATCGCTCGTGCTGCTGGAAATTCGTAGGAATATGCACGAAAATTTGTGCATTATTTTTCATAGGAATTTGTACGAACGTTGAATGAGAACAGCCTGAATGCCTTCATACCACTAATTTCATCAGGTGCATCCACTTCCAGAGCTTTATCATGCGCAACAGTTTCCTCATCATTGTTCTCCTCCTCTTCCTCCTCCTCCTCCTCCTCCTCCTCCTCCTCCTCTGTGAAATCTGGACAAACAATAGGAAAGCACAGCACTGTCTGAAAGTCGTGGGCCACCATTAGATTTGTTGTTATAGCAATAATAGTGCAATAATACCTACACACATCTGTATGTGCTATAGGTCATTGTGCAATATAAACTAGCACTTTATAAACTTGTGGAATAGGGCAATATGCAATTTAATGAGCACTTGACGCGGGCAATGTGCAATACATGGGTAATGTGCAATTAAAATCTTGCTCTTAAGTGCTCTTGAGCACTTAAGCACTCAAGGACTTTGCCACCTAACAACTAAATTAGTATGGTCCCACAACTCTTGGTCTGTTATGAGCATTACTGTTGTATCTTTACTTGTTTGTTGTGCTTTTATTGATGTTGACATCAACCTGCAAATGGGACTAAAGATGGAAATTAGCCACCAGCTACAATCTTACATATTTACATGTAAATGTTTATTAATATGTACTGTCCCCATTTTAACCCTCCTATTGTTTGCCAGTGTTTAAAAACTCTAAATAAACGACTAACATTTTTTTTTTTTTGCTTCATATTTAATGAGCTTTCCTAATGTAATGGGTACTACCGGGTAAACATGAAATTCACATGACGATATATTCTCAATGTCCTGTACACACACACACACAAAATAATATAAAGCCATTAAAACACCAATAATTTATATTTCTTCAGATTCATATCAATGCTTGGCAACAACAAATGTCACTATCACAGTTCACCGTAAACACTGGTGCTACGGCAGTGGGCTTCAGGATCACTGAGATAGAAAACAATGAAATCAGTTAAGTCTACTTTAACAGCAAAAATAAAAGATCCTTTTGAAATATACAGTCTATCTTACAAAACACTTACATTCCAAAATACAGACTCCAAACAAAAACGGGCTTCACTGGGGAGCGCACTTCAAACACTGGACAACTTGATGCCTAAATACAATAAAATTACATAAGCAGTTGTTTCAGTTCGCCGATAACTACGCACATCAGCATAGCTGAGGCTTTATGCATGTTAACTATACCTTGCTAGCACATGTAAACACTGGATCGGTTGCTTCCCGTCCGACATCCGACGTCGCTCTTGCCTATAACATATCATCCAGTTACAACATGGATATGTGGACATAGTTTTAACCTTTGTTCATGCATGTGGGAACCAGTTATTGCAATATTTACCCATTTATTTCCAGTGATGGGAGTAACACCGTTACTTTTATCAGTAATGAGTAATCAAAGAAATTACTGTTTCCCCCGTTGTAGAGAAAGAAATCAAAGACAGCCCAAATCTGAAGAAAAACTCTGGGAAGTGCTGAAAGAAGCCTGCTATTATATACCACAAAATTACTGAAGACAACTTCAACACTGTCTCCCCAGAAGAGTTCAAGGAGTGCAAAGGGAGCTCACAGTGAATACAAACTTTTGCCTGTAGAAGCAGTTTTGTTCTGAAAACTGTTTTTTAACTTTGCGTACATATTTCCTCTTTTTCTGGTTGTATCTCTAAAGAGACTGAGAAATAAATATGGATGTCATTAAAACTTTGCATACTGTACTGGGCATACTGTAAAAGACAAAAATCATTGCGAACAATGCTTGCAATGTCATCGTCATGCATACGGCTTAACATCTTAAGCACCCCATCTTCAACAGTGCTGGAACATGCTGACTTGACCACTGATGCAAGGCCTAGCACCCTTTTTCTTCCATTGTGTTCTTTGTCCTCTGATTTGGAGGGGTATCTCCTCATATGTCTCCACAGTTCTTGACGCAGAAACATGCCTTTGCAGTTAATGCAATACTCATATTTTATATTGTTGCCTTTGCTCTTTGTTTAACTTTAAGTCTGCCACTTCAGTTTTTCAGAACCTCATTGTTGTGGATGAAGTTTCCCCTATTCCTAAATTGCTCTAATAATTCCCTCCTACCTTTAGAGCATGGAGGAAGACTAAGGGCTCTATCTTTCACACTGCCCTACCCGTTGCCACCTCCTGCTACCCGTGAATTACGCATTTAGCAGCTTCCACTATCACTAAACGGTATCTTGCGGCCACACTACCCGCTATACATTATGCCGACTCCTTTATTTGCGCCTGGAGGTGTGCCCGTGGGCGTTTATGCGCTTTCCCTACAATTGCTATCTTGACCACACACGTTAGGGAAAGCGTGTAGTGGGTCCTCAAACCACCCGCTATCCCATTTGGGCTTTTACAAGAGCGCACCCAGGCAGCTTCAATGCGCGTCCACTTTGACACATGTGGACTTGCACATGCGGCTCCACCTCCTGAATTAACTTGCCTATAAAAAGCCACCTTGCTTTAGCCTCAGTTGAACCCCTGAGAAAATGGCAGAGATAGTACTAAATCACGGGTTTCGGTTTGAGGATTTGGGATAGCACAGCCTGCTCTTAAAGGAAATGGCACCTGGCACACTGATTGGTTTAACTGGCGTAACGCCCAAACTATGCCTATGCGTAATATAATGGGTAGCGCAGGTGTTTTAGGGATAAAGGCAGGTGTGCAAGATAGCAACTTTTGCGGGGGAACGCCTCTTACGCAATGCTAAATCCCCAAATAATGGGTGTAGGGACTCTGATGTAAGATAGGGCCCTAAGAGCCTTAGCTATGTCCGCATCCTCTTTAATGTGTTTTTTAAAGTGTCAAGCAATTTTCTGATGACCCTCCTTGCAAAAAAAGCTTAAGTTTTTTCCTCCTCTTGCTATAGAATGTACTGTGTCACAAGTTTTGCCACTAGCAGGTTTTTCACTGATGTCATTTGGAACTGTTCAGCAACCAGGAATTTTGACTTTATCAAGCTGCTTCGTTGTTAATCATCTTCAGTATCTGCTGAATTCGGAACATATTCAGGATCACGTACATAATCGTCTTCTTCCTCTGATTCATTCTGATTAAAATACAAAGAGAACAAAACATCAGGCATACATAACACCTACATAAGCACTACATGACAACCAACAAACAAATTCAGACTACTGTTCTTTACCACATTAAGTCAAGATGATATAAATCAAGTGAGCAGGCTAGACAGGTTTATGAATATTTAAGAATAAAGGGAAAATTGAATTAATGTAATTACTTAAATCCTACCATGACCACACAAAAACTATTGTGCTGCCATGTCAGCAATCAGACAGGGTTTGAATGTATAATTTAGGTAATTCATTTGATGACCTATTCTGTTTCTGTTAGATCATTATATATATATATATATATATATATATATGTACAGTACAGGCCAAAAGTTTGGACACACCTTCTCATTCAATGCCTTTTCTTTATTTTCATGACTATTTACATTGTAGATTCTCACTGAAGGCATCAAAACTATGAATGAACACATGTGGAGTTATGTACTTAACAAAAAAAGGTGAAATAACTGAAAACATGTTTTATATTCTAGTCTCTTCAAAATAGCCACCCTTTGCTCTGATTACTGCTTTGCACACTCTTGGCATTCTCTCGATGAGCTTCATGATGTAGTCACCTGAAATGGTTTTCACTTCACAGGTGTGCCTTATCAGGGTTAATTAGTGGAATTTCTAGCTTTATCAATGGGGTTGGGACCATCAGTTCTGTTGTGCAGAAGTCAGGTTACTACACAGCCCACAGCCCTATTGGACAACTGTTAAAATTCATATTATGGCAAGAGCCAATCAGCTAACTAAAGAAAAACGAGTGGCCATCATTACTTTAAGAAATGAAGGTCAGTCAGTCTGGAAAATTGCAAAAACTTTAAATGTGTCCCCAAGTGGACTCGCAAAAACCATCAAGCGCTACAACGAAAATGGCTCACATGAGGACCGACCCAGGAAAGGAAGACCAAGAGTCACCTCTGCTTCTGAGGACAAGTTCATCTGAGTCACCAGCCTCAGAAATGGCAAGTTAACAGCAGCTCAGATCAGAGACCAGATAAATGCCACACAGAGTTCTAGCAGCAGACCCATCTCTAGAACAACTGTTAAGAGGAGACTGAGCGAATCAGGCCTTCATGCTCAAATAGCTGCTAGGAAACCACTGCTAAGGAGAGGCAACAAGCAGAAGAGATTTGTTTGGGCCAAGAAACACAAGGAATGGACATTAGAACAGCGGAAATCTGTGCTTTGGTCTGATGAGTCCAAATTTGAGATCTTTGGTTCCAACCGCCGTGTCTTTGTGAGACGCAGAAAAGGTGAACGGATGGATTCCACATGCCTGGTTCCCGGGCAGCACGGTGGTGCAGTGGTTAGCACTGTCGCCTCACAGTGAGAAGGTCCTGGGTTCGATTCCCACCCAAGGTCCTTTCTGTGTGGAGTTTGCATGTTCTCCCCGTGTCTGCGTGGGCTTCCTCCGGGCACTCCCACCGTCCAAAGACATGCAGGTCAGGTGAATTGGAGAAGCTAAATTGCCCCTAGGTATGACTGTGTGTGTGAATGTCAGTGTTTGTCTGTCTGCCCTGTGATGGACTGGCGACCTGTCCAGGGTGTTTCACTGCCTTCGCCCTATGTGCGCTGGGATAGGCTCCAGCACCCCCCCGCGACCCTAGTGAGGATAAGCGGTTTAGAAGATGAATGAATGAATGATGCCTGGTTCCCACTGTGAAGCATGGAGGAGGAGGTGTGATGGTGTGGGGGTATTTTGCTGGTGACACTGTTGGGGATTTATTCAAAATTGAAGGCACACTGAACCAGCATGGCTACCACAGCATCCTGCAGCGACATGCCATCCCATCCAGTTTGCGTTTAGTTGGACCATCATTTATTTTTCAACAGGACAATGACCCCAAACACACCTCCAGGCTGTGTAAGGGCTATTTGACCAAGAAGGAGAGTGATGGAGCGCTGCAGCAGATGACCTGGCCTCCACAGTCACCGGACCTGAACCCAATCCAGATGGTTTGGGGTGAGCTGGACCGCAGAGTGAAGGCAAAGGGGCAAACAAGTGCTAAACACCTCTGGGAACTCCTTCAAGACTGCTAGAAAACCATTTCAGGTGACTACCTCTTGAAGCTCATCGAGAGAATGCCAAGAGTGTGCAAAGAAGTAATCAGAGCAAAGGGTGGCTATTTTGAAGAAACTAGAATATAAAAGATGTTTTCAGTTATTTCACCTTTTTTTGTTAAGTACATAACTCCACGTGTTCATTCATAGTTTTGATTCCTTCAGTGAGAATCTACAATGTAAATAGTCATGAAAATAAAGAAAACGCATTGAATGAGAAGGTGTGTCCAAACTTTTGGCCTGTACTATATATATATATATATATATATATATATATATATATATGTATATATGTATATATACACTACTCACAAAAAGTTAGGGATATTCGGCTTTCGGGTGAAATTTCCAGATGAACCTAAAATGCATTATAACCTTTACAGGTGAACTTAATGTGACCTTCTGTAAACTTTTGAATGCACATGTCCTACTGTTCAGTGTTTCAGTACTTTTTGCACAAGTTGCTGTTCTCTAACAAGGAGCTTAACGGCAAAATTCACAACAGGTGTTTGATCCATGAATCAACCAATAAATTTCCTGGTTCAATTAGAATTGGTATTTAAACAGTCTTCCTCATCATGCTGTCCACATTTTGACATCATTTTGACCAAGACAACACCTAACAATTGATCAACAGTACCTCACCATTGCGAGGCTTCAAACAGGATGTTCTCAGACGGAAGTGGCCACTGAACTTAGAGTGTCACAGAGTGTCATCAGTAGGTTGCAACAGAGATACAAAGAGACTGGAAGAGTCACAGAAAGGCATAGAAGTGGACGTCCTTTGGCCACATCCCACACTGATGACCGCTTCATTGTGAACAGTGCCCTGCGGAACCGGATGATGAATGCCACTCAACTCCAGGCACGTTTAAGCGAGGTGCAGGCACCCAGGTGTCACATCAGACCATTCGAAACCGTTTACATCAGCATGGTCTGCGTGCTAGACGACCTGCAAGGGTACCTGACCACACCACCAGGCACAGGTGTCATCGTCTTGCATGGGCCTGGGGTCATTTACGCTGGACGAGGGAACAGTGGGCCTCAGTGCTGTTCTCTGATGAAAGCCGATTCATGTTGAGCAGAAATGATGGCCGCCAACAATGTTGGAGACGTCAAGGAGAGCGCTATGCATCAGCCACTGTTGTCACCAGATGAGCCTTTGGTGGTGGTGGTGTTACTGTGTGGGCAGGTGTGTCTAGTCAATACAGAACTGCCCTAATGGTACAGTGACAAGCCCATACTACCTGAATAACATCATTAATCCAGTCATTGTGCCCCTGCATGAACAACACAGGCCTAATTTCATCTTCATGGACGACAATGCTCCAGCTCATCGAGGTCGCATCATTAGGGAATGGCTGCTGGAGACTGGGGTACCTCAAATGGAGTGGCCTGCACTTTCTCCAGACCTGAATCCCATAGAAAACCTATGGGATCAGCTGAGTTGCCATGTAGAGGCTCGGAGCTCTGTACCCCGGAACCTCAATGACCTGAGGGCCCCCCATTCAAGAAGAGTGGGATGCCATGCCTCAGCAGACAATAAGTCGACTTGTGAACAGCATGAGACGTCGTTGTCAAGCTGTAATTGATGCTCAAAGGCACATGACAAGTTATTGAGACATTGACATTTTTTGTTGTGGTATATCCACCACTGTTGTTGGCTTTTGTTTCAATAAATTGTTTGAGATAAGGAAATCACCAGTGTATGCTTCTACTTAAATGCCCTACTTTCATGATATGATATCACTGTAGCGTGAACTTTTTACATTTTTCGTAAATTTCTCCCGAAAGCCAAATATCCCTAACTTTTTGTAAGTAGTGTATATATGTCTTTTTGATACTCAAAGTGTCATAATAAATTATGAAAGCATATGCCACTTGACACTCTGCCCATTGACCTAATATCAGTGACGCCAAGTGGAACAAATATTTATAAATGGATATGTCTGTATGTATCAGTTCTTAGTACTTATTTATGTGTCATGAATGCTTTATGTATACCCTCTCCAGCAAAGCGCTACCAAATATAATACTTACTCAATTCTTTTGTTGTTTGTCTTTTCTTTGGAAACAGTATACATGCCATGCAGTAATACAATCTGTTGAAGCAATAAATTATTAACATGAAATATTCAGAATTCTTCACAAAATTTGAGAAATACAAAACACTTAATGAAAAAAAGAACATTGGGTTGTGTAGTGACCATTTTGAAGACATTAGTTCAGTGCCCATTTACAACATGCCTGTATGCACTTCACTAAAAAATAATGTCTGTTTTTATTTTTTAATATGCGTTAAAAATGCACGTGCACCATATATCAATTTTTCTAAGAACCTAGCATATGTTGTAAAACCTCCGATTGCAGTGCAGTTGTGCCTGTTTCTTCATATCACATAACATGTAAAAAAGCAATTTTTAAACATTCGAAAACTGCTCAACCAAAAACTTCACACTGGACCTCCTGGGGTCCTCAGCAAAACACCTGCTAAGTTTGAAGTTGATCAGATAAGTGGTTGAAAAAGTCAAATGACAAACATACATAAACAAAGATTCCTTCATTTACAGTTAGATATAATAATACTCAATTTTAATCCTAAGAGTAGTCATTTTATGCAGTCACAGGGTAAACCTCAATTTCAGATGTAGTTTAAAAGTGACCAACAAGTAGCTGCAATAAAACCAGATGAAATAAGTTACTATTCAAATACACATAAATGGTCTTATTATATCTACCTTCAACACTCTAAATCCATCTTGAAAACACATTTTTCAGCAATGATAGCCGATGCTTTCGCACTGAGAACCAGGTTTCAAATTAATCCATTCACATCACTTTGTTTCAACCTGCAGTATCTCTTCCCCAGTCAAGTTCATAGCTTGAGCCCATTTGCAATAAAACTCATGTAAGAAGGTAAAAAATCCAGAAAGTCAACAATTGCATTAACTGTTTTAGCTGATTCTTACCCCTCTCTCTCCTCCTCATTCCTCTTGTTGCCTCTTCCCTCTTTCTCTTCCTTCCTCTCTCTTCCTTAAAGGTTAAACATGTTTAAAAAAAAAAAAATTACATTGTGTCAGTGAGGGATACACATGTGAACTTCTATTTCCCCCCTGAAATGAATAAATACTGTTCAAGAAGTTGTTTTTAAGCATGATATCAGTGTAGTATGGTGTTGGCATTTTTAATTACTTGATGGCAAAGGGTTCCGTTAACCAATAATTTTTCATCTTTTACCAGCTTCAACAGAATTCTGGTCGGTTTTAATTACAATTTGAATGGATTTGTAAGATTACAACAAACCAGTCATGACTAACGATGACACTGCACATTTTAAAAAAAAGGTTTTCTTACCATTATCGCCACGGCCCAACATTTTGGCTTCTTCCTGTGATTCAACCATTAATTCCTGTAGAAACATGAAAACCAAATCATGCATACACTGATAGTCAAATTCCAAATGACATCTCAAAGCAGTCTAAATTAAGTGACTGCTAGCACAACGCATAGCATATTATCAGTGATGATGTAGGATCATATTTTGGAGATATCCCGATATTTTAAGTCACGCATAGTGTTGATGCTACATACTGTCATTGACTGAAACCCTCAGATGGCATATCATGTCCCTCTAACCAAAACTAATCACATAGAAACACACACACAAAGTGTGATGCAACCAGTGTACATTTTAGCCAAATACAGCAATAAAAGAATCTGACATCAGATCAAATTAAAGCACTTTGTGTCAAGCTAAGTGAGGAGTGTAGTGACAAACCTCTTGAGCAGGGGCAGTGGGAAACACATGTTGGTTCCAGACTGTGGGAGTCGGATCCATGGGCTGATGGCGAGGCATAAAGAGAGAAAAAAACACACGGCAAATGAAACAGGGACAGAGATATCTCAACATAAAGTATTTGTCACAGAAATACTGTTTTCTAAAAAGAGTTTGGATCACTGGGTAAATTATTTAACAGCAGTATCAGAAGCTTGAGTTAAGTTAGCACAATTTAGCACAAGTTAGCACAAGGACAGCTTGGGAGCAGTGATGACATAGAGGCTTGTATTTTCACGTTCACATTGGAATGTGGTTTCTTATGAGTGCAATGTTAAAAACCACTAAAATGTTGTTTGCTCTACTGAAAAATTGTTACATGGTATTTATATATATTGTTTTATTATTAAAAAGACATTCTCTTTCATTCTAAAGAATGGACCTATGTTAAGCTGTTGTTTAGCACTGCCGACTCCTTAGTAGGTCATACATTGTGCCGCCATCGTGCCCTAACCCCTCTACCCCCCACCCCACCGCTATTCACATTACATTATATTATGATACAACATACTGCAGTATACTAAAAACTATTCTGGGTCAACAAATACCACACCCCGTGCCCCCAAAACCATGAGTCACAACACATAATTAACCCCCCCACACACACACACGAAAACTACAATCTATGGTCGTCAATTTCATAAATCATATTGGGTGTTCATATATCACATCATATCCCCATACACCATGAATAAGTCAACACAATGAATACACATAACAATTAGAAAATTACAACCGAGGGCTTTATCACCTTAAGAAACCGTATCAGGTTCTCATGTACCACATCAGGTCGCTCTCAACTATGAGTAAGTACACACAATGAATACATGAGTTCAGTCAGCTGAATTCATGTTGGGTCCTCATCAGGGGCGAAAATCCCAATTCATTATTGGGGGGGACAATAAACAGCAAAATTTCAGAGAGTAATTCCTGGGGGGGACATGAAAAAATTGCTGTCTGGCACTACTGTACCACCCTCTTTCTCTCTTACGCTCCTTTGAAATTTGCCATACAGCGTTGAGCCCTCAGCATATTCATATGTTTTAAATAATGGTAATAAAAGCAATAATTCTCTAACCAAATTTCTTTGCTCACTGTTCCATTTCCACTACAGTCCATCAAAGTAGCTTTACGAGCACTAGAAACTCAAAATAAGCTCTAAAACTACAGGAAATACCTTGAATAATCCAACTACATCAAACTATTATTCAAAAAACATATTTATTGTAGTGTCAACAAAAAACAAAGCAAGATATGGCATCAAAGACATACAGTATATGTTTGAGCTGTACACTGTCCCTTTTAGATTAAATAAGAAAATGAAGCTAGACTTTGTAAAGTTTCTAAAGAAACTTTGATGTGCTTGCCACCCTTGCACCGCCTGGACATGCGCTAAACCACCAACCCTATACTGTTTGTGGGTCGTGTAGTGTTGTAGCTCTTGCCCAGGGGGGGAGTTGAACTCTGGTCTCCTGCATGGCAGGCAGAGACACTATCCACTGTGCCACTGTAGGTGGAACCAGAAATGAGGGTCTATGAGTACGTTTACATGCACACCATATTCCGGTTCGGCTCAATATTCCGGCTAAGGTAACTGTGCCACGGCAACTGGAATATTCCGTTTACATGTTACTTGGCATGCCCCCGTGTTTCGGCGTATTCCACTCTCTGACGTAATGCCACACTCAGCCGCGGGGGGCAGCAGTACGCGTATAGGTGTCTGGTCTGCCGGAAAAACAGACGAAGTCTTCTTCCTCGTCTTCTTCTTCTTTTTCTTCTTCTTCTGTCGCTATTTCTATGTTTTCTAAGTCTCCTGGCTTTTGCTGCTGTTCGCCCTGCCGTTTTCCCCGCTTGCAGGTAACCATAGCAACAAAGATGCCACAGAATTCCTTGTGAGTCGAGCATGCGCAGTCGTGACTGAATATTCAGGTTCGGGGAGTTTTCCGACTACGGTGTTTACATGCCCCAATATTCCAGTTGGAACAGGAATATTCCAGGGGTCTTATTCGGAAATCTCTCCAACCGGAATATGACCTTAATCGGGTTCAGTGCGTGTTTACATGACACGTGCGCAACCGGAATATTGCGAATATTCCGGTTAATACAGGAATAAGGTGTGCATGTAAACGTGCTCTATGAAGTGCACAGCATGAGTGCCAGTGGTGCTTGGGAGAAAATCGCCTAAAACTAGTGGTCAAACAGCTGCTTTTTTTCTCAATGATAGTAAGTCCTAAAATAGAAAATAAAATGTACCATGAGAAAGGCAAGGCTTTGGGCTTTCAAACTTTGTCAAAATTATTCGCCAACTCCCCAAAATGCCCGAGAAACGGCGAGTTGGAAAAGTGAGTATTTCTGCTTCTCTCCCCAAATTCTGGGTTCCAGATATAATGGCAGTCTATGGGGAAGAGAGCTGGCACTCCTGCCTCGTTAAGTGTCACAGTGTAAAAACTTTAAGCTACTTTGCTTTTGTATTTACATTTTTCAAAGCACAACTATTTTTCCTACAATTTTATCCCGAATTTATGCATGTGGAGTGAAAATTGTGGCCAGCAGAGCAAGTTTAAGACAAAAGTTTTAGGCGATTTTTCAGGGCTGCTCCACTCTAGCCCTCAGGAATGCCACTCTAGCTCACGCAATACACACTCATTCAAAAGTCAGAGGCGGCTCAAAAATAACTCCAAACGTAAAGAGCATATTGCAGGTTAAATTTTTTACAAAATCTATACTTAACATTGTGTGAAAATGACAATGTGAAAGGTTAATGCACGATTTCATATGTTTTTCAAGATATTAGGGCAAATACAAGTCCAGTTGCCTACGATTCAATTTTGCCCAAATAGAACCATGACCTGGATAAATGAGAATATCCATAGACAAGATATTAGGGCACGTATTTAGAGGAAAAAGTGGCCGTTTTGAGCCAAGCTCCTAAAAACACAAGAGGGAGTCGGTCTCCTCAGCTCTGCTCCAGCTCAGTGCGCAGTAGTAGGTGGTAGTGAGTCTGAGCGGTCTTAGTTTAATGAGTTGGTCTGTTTTCAGTAGTTTTACATAGCATTTATTTATCATCATCATGGTAAATTATTGTGTTTGTGCTGGCTGCACAAACTCCAACCTGTCAGGACGTCGGCTCCACCATTTTCGAGGAGAGAAACTCCTGCGACCATAGTGCGACCATAAATGACAGCAAAACACAGTAGACGCTCACACTGAGCCTAAATGAAACAAGTTCACATAAATTAGGTAAATAACATAAATAAACAGGCCCTATTGCGGCTTGCTGTCATTTATGATTGAGCTGAGTTTCTCTCTCCTCTGTTTGACCGCGGGCAGAGCTGAGCTCCGTGTATCTCCACTGAGCGAAGCAGAGCAGAGACAGTGAACCGGGTTGGGTTGACAACAACTACACTCGTTACTTTACTGTAAAGGGCTGCTCACACAGGGCAGTCACATTACCTAAAGCGATCGCCCCGGGAATGCACGTCATCACGTTGAAATACGACAACAGGCATGGTCCAATGTCAGCATAAATCAATATAGTTCAAATACATTCATCATGTCTTCCTTTTAGCTAAAAGACGTTTTTGTTTCTCTTAATCAGACATGGGATGTTTATTTACCTTGACAGTTTCGGAGGTAACTTCCTCCTTCTTCAGAAAGCGTCCGACTGACAGCCGGAGCGGCACCTGTCAGATCCGGCAGACCGGGTGCCGCGGACCGGGGGAGCGCAGTGCCGGAGCGGCATGTCAGCTGGCTGCTACTTTAAACCGGGTGGCGGCGCACACCGTCCGGCCCACCTGATGCCAGCCGGCCCCCCGCGCCCACCGGGTCAGGTCTGCCGGATCTGACAGGTGCGCGGCGCACAGAGACTGCCATATATACCTTTCATCATAAATCAACTTTTGTTTATACGCGGCTGCAGCAGCCCGACAGCGACAGACGACAAGGCGGGGGCTTTAAAATCAGTATCATTTATCAGGAAGCTGTTTATCTCTCTCCTGCGGTACCGGTAAAGCACTATACGACGCAGTGCGGAGTTATATGATGCAGTGCGAAATACGACTGATAGAGGCTCATTAGTTTCCGTTATAGGTAAGTATCAATACTCCTGCTGGTATTAGATGATCATTACTAGTTATAGCCTGATACGTGATAGCAAACTTTACAGTGTTACAGTTTATAATGCATTTTAGGTTCATCCTGAAATTTCACCCGAAAGCCGAATATCCCTAACTTTTTGTGAGTAGTGTGTGTGTATATATATATATATATATATATATATATAGAGAGAGAGAGAGAGAGAGAGAGATGCATGCATATAGTGCATGCAGCCAAAATAAAAACAAAATAATAATATACTTTGTGTGTTGAGCTAATGTATGTATGTACGTGGTGTGTGTGTGTGTGTGTTAAGATTGTGACTCTGTACCGCGTCCGGTGCGAGCAAAGTTTTCCAACTTACTTTATATCAGAAATCAGCCGGTAAGAGGGAACAGACGGTAAAAAAAAAAAAAAAAAAGCGCTGTGTCGCAGTGAGAGACGTTACGCCAGTCGCATTCAGCCCCAACCCCTAACCCCTGACCCTAACTCTGCTCAAAAGCAGCGCGTCTGTTACCAACCAAGTTTAGCAGAAACTCTACTGACTATCAGTGATTACAGACCGAGGGAAGAGCGAGCTGGAAAAATCCTGAAGCTACTGAAGAGAGAGACGTGAGCTGTCACACCTGAGTGAGTGACAGCTGAGGTTGTGCCTGTGTGTGTGTGAGCAGGGCACACGGCGTAGGGGAGGGGCGCTGTGTGTGTTGTGTGTGAGCTGTGCACCGCTGTACTGTGTGTGACTGGCCTATCACACAACGTGGACACAGTCAGCTACCTAATGAAGATTTTCATTCATCACGAGCACGGATATTGACTCATATTACTCGGATCATACTCGTACTCGGCAGCAGTGCTATATCCGTACCGGATACTCGTTTCAGCCAAGTATCTGGCTCATCCCTAGTAGTAATCTTAACCCGACTAGCAACCTAACCCGTATTTACTGTACAAATAACGCAAAGCAATTTATTAATTTATTACCACAAAAAATGAGCAGGTTAGCAGTAACACCAGTCAAATAATGTTACTTACTGTAGACCTGTGGCCATTACATGCAACACCGCGGTGGCTATTTTCAGCTCACGGAGCTCACATTTAATGGAGCAGAGGTAAATGAGTACCTTGAAGGTGAATAGTAGTACTTTACATCAAATGCATGAAGTGACAGGTAGCCAGTGGAGTTGGTGAAGAACAGAACTGATGTGGTTGATGGAGGGGGTTTTGGTTATTATCCGAGCAGCTGCGTTCTGAACCAGTTGAAGTTTATGAAGATACTTGTGAGGCCAATGAGCAGGGAATTACAATAATCGAGACGGGATATAACCAAGGCATGAACGAGAATGGCGGTGCTGGTGGGTGTAAGTTATGGGCGGAGACGATTAATGTTGCATAAGTGGAAGTATGCAGACCGTGTGATGTTATTGATGTGAGATGTGAATGATAGTGTGCTATCGAGGATGACACCCAGACTCTTAACCTTAGGGGAAGGGGAGACTGTGGAATTGTCAATAGTAAGAGAAAAACTGTCATGTTTGGCAAGGGTGGATTTAGTACCAATGAGGAGTACCTCAGTTTTATCACTGTTTAGTTTAAGGAAGTTGACTGAGAACCAGGATTTGATTTCCTGTAGGCATTCGGTAAGGGAGGATGGGGGGAGGGCAGAGTTAGGCTTGGTGGAGAGATAGAGCTGGATGTCATCCGCGTAGCAGTGGAACTGAAGACCAAATTTCCTGAAGATGTTACCAAGGGGAAGAAGATAGATGAGGAAAAGGAGAGAACCCAGAACAGAAGCCTGGGGGACACCGGTGGTGACTGGAGTGGAGTTAGTTAGTTAGTTAGTTAGATACTTTATTCATCCCGAAGGAAATTCACAGTTTCCAGCAGTATCCACAGAGTACAAGATTAAGTAAATCAAAAATAAAGAATAAGTAAATCAAAAATAAAGAATAAAGATGACCCTCGAGATCTAAAGATCTAAGTACCAATGTGCAAAAAAACAATGTGCAAAAAACCAATAAAACCAGTGTGCATCGATGTATACAATGTATTTACAGTATAAACAGATGATAAATAAATAAATAGCGCCCAGATGATAAATAGATGATAAAAAGCCAATAAAACCAGTGTGCATCAATGTATACAATGTGCATAGATGTGGGCAATGTCCAAATTCACAGTATAAACAGATGATAAATAGCAGCAGCAATATATACTCTATAAACGGGGATAAAAAATAGAATATGATATGATATGAATATGAACAGTTTAAACAGCAGGGGAACAACACGCCTGGGTTGGGAATAACACGCTCCGACGGAGGTTCACGGTTGGTGCGAGACCATGAGACCAAGTGACAGAACCCGACGCTCGGGACTGGGACTCAGGAACTGTCAGACTTGAGCCCTTCCCCTCCAGTCTTTGCGTGTTATCTTCCAGAAGTGCAGTGTGTGTGTGTGTGTGTGTGTGTGTGTGTGTGTGTGTGTGTGGAGGGGTGTGTGTGTGTGTGTGTGGGGGGGGGGGGGGGGGGGGGGGGGTTAAGGTGAGAGTTATTTCCTCTGGGTGGAGTTAAAGAGTCGCATGGCGTGGGGGAGGAATGATTTCCTCAGTCTGTCGGTGGAGCAGGACAGTGACAACAGCCTGTCACTGAAGCTGCTCCTCTGCCTGGTGATGGTGCTGTGCAGTGGATGCAGTGGATTGTCCATGATTGACAGGAGTCTGCTCAGTGCCCGTTGCTCTGCCACAGATGTCAGGCTCTCCAGTTGTGTGCCCACAACAGAGCCCGCTTTCCTCACCAGTTTGTCCAGTCGTGAGGCGTCCCTCTTCTTGATGCCTCCCCAGCACACAACCGCATAGAAGAGGGCGCTCGTCACAACAGACTGGTAGAACATCAGCAGCAGTTTTTTGCAGATGTTGAAGGACGCCAGCCTCCTGAGGAAGTACAGTCGGCTCTGTCCTTTCCTGCACAGAGCCTCCGTGTTGGCTGTCCAGTCCAGTCTATCATCCAGCTGCACTCCCAGATATTTGTAGGTCTGCACCATTTCCACACAGGCACCGTTGATGCTTACGGGCTCCGGGTGAGGCCTGGTCCTCCTGAAGTCCACCACCATTTCTTTTGTCTTGGAGGTGTTCAGGTGGAGGTGGTTGGAACCGCACCATGCTACGAAGTCCTGGATGAGTTTCCTGTACTCCTCCTCCTGTCCACCGCTGATACATCCCACGATGGCCGTGTCGTCCGCGAACTTCTGCACGTGGCAGGACTCCGATTTGTACTGGAAGTCCGACGTGTACAGGGTGAACAGGACTGGAGAGAGCACAGTCCCCTGCGGCGCTCCTGTGCTGCTGATCACAGTGTCTGACCTGCAGTCCCCCAGTCGCACATACTGAGGTCTGCCTGTCAGATAGTCCATGATCCATGCCGTCAGGTGTGAGCCCACTCCCATATCAGTCAGTTTGTGACCAAGCAGCTGGGGCTGGATGGTATTGAAGGCGCTGGAGAAATCCAGAAATGTAATTCTCACAGCACCACTGCCCCTGTCCAGGTGAGAGAGTGATCGGTGTAGCATGTAGACGATGGCGTCCTCCACTCCCACCTTCTCCTGGTACGCAAACTGCAGTGGGTCGAGGGCATGGCTCACCTGCGGTCTCAGATGGTGTAGCAGCAGCCGCTCCATGGTCTTCATCACATGTGACGTCAGGGCGACCGGCCTGAAGTCATTCAGCTCTGCAGGACGTGGCTTCTTTGGGACTGGGACGATGCATGATGTTTTCCACCGCAGTGGGACCCTCCCCTGCTCCAGGCTCAGATTGAAGATGTGCTGCAGAGGGTCTCCCAGCTCAGACGCGCAGGCCTTCAGCAGTCGTGGGGATACTCCATCTGGACCTGTAGCTTTGCTGGGGCGAAGCCTCCTCAGCTCTCCACACACCTGGGCTGCTGTGATTGTAGGCAGGGAGGGGGTCTCCTCATCGCATCTGTCCACTTGTAGCGGGGGGAGCGGAGCAAATGGGGGTGTGGGGGGCAGGGTGGTCAGAGGTGAGAGTGAGATAGGGTGGTCAAACCTGTTGAAGAAGTTGTTCAACTCGTTCGCCCTCCCCCCATCCCCCTCAATGGTGGCCCCCTGCCTGGATCTGCAGCCGGTGATGATCTTCATCCCGTCCCACACCTCCTTCATGCTGTTGTTCTGCATCTTCTGCTCCAACTTCCTTCTGTATTGCTCCTTTGCCTCCCTGAGCTGGACTCTGAGTTCCCGCTGCACGCGTTTCAGCTCCTGCTTATCACCGTCTTTGAAGGCCTTCTTCTTCTGGTTCAGGAGGCCTTTAATGTGACTCGTGATCCAGGGCTTGTTGTTCGCATAGCAGCGCACCGTTCTTACAGGAACAACAATGTCCATACAGAAGTTAATGTAGTCAGTGGTGCAGTCTACAACCCCCTCGATGTTCCCGCTGTGCGACCCCTGCAGTACATCCCAGTCAGTAGTGCCAAAACAGTCTCTCAGAGCGTGCTCTGCCTCAGGAGACCACTTCCTGAATGACCGTGTGGTTGTGGGTAGTCTCCTCACCTTTGGTTTGTAGTGAGGCTGCAGCAGAACAAGGTTATGGTCAGCTTTTCCCAGTGCAGGCAGTGGGGTGGCCCTGTATGCGTCCTTTACATTTGCATACAGCAGGTCAATAGTCTTATTTCCCCTGGTGTTACAGTCCACATACTGGAAAAAAGCAGGAAGTGTCTTGTCTAGGGTCACATTATTGAAGTCCCCGGAGATCAACACAAGCGCCTCGGGATGTTGTGTTGTGAGTTTGTCAACAGCGGAGTGGATGACGTCACACACGACTTCCGCGTCGGCTTGGGGCGGAATGTAAACAATGACCACAATGGCGTGTCCAAACTCTCTGGGCAAGTAATAGGGATGTAAACTAATGGCCAGCAGTTCAATGTCCCTGCAGCAGATGCAGATCTTCACACTTACATGCCCAGGGTTACACCACCTTGTGTTCACGTACACCGCGAGCCCCCCTCCTTTCCGCTTCCCGCAGGCTTTGTTGTCTCGATCCGACCTGACTGTGCTGAAGCCGGGTAGCTCCACGTTAGCGTCTGGGATGCTAGTCGTTAGCCACGTCTCAGTAAAGCACAACAGAAAGAGAAAATGCAGCATTTCTTTTTATCGTTGCTGAGATGTTTCTGCACATTGATTAGAGTCCACCTGTGGTAAATTAAATTGATTTGGAAAGGCACACACCTCTCTACCATAGAAGGCTCTCTATCATATTGCAAGACATTGCACAGATCTGGGGAAGGTTACAAAACATTTCTGCTGCACTGAAGGTTCCCAAGCACAGTGGCCTCCATAATTCTCAAATGGAAGAAGTCTGGCACAACCAGGGCTCTTCTTAGAGCTTATTGCCCGGCCAAACTGAGCAATCATGGGAGAAGGGCCTTAGTAACCAAAGGTTACCAAGAACCCGATGGTCACTCTGACTGAGCTCCAGAGATCCTGTGTGGAGATGGGACAAAGTTCCAAAAGGACAACCATCACTGCAGCCCTCCACCGATCTGGGCTTGATGGCATAGTGGCTAGACGGAAGACTCTCCTCAGTGGAAAACATATGAAAGCCCACTTGGAGTTTGCAAAAAAGCACCCGAAGGAGTCTCAGACTGTGAGAAACAAGATTCTTTGTTTGGCCTCAGTTCCAAACATTACATCATGGTGGTGGCAGCATCATGCTGTTGGGGGTGTTTGTCAGCAGCAGGGACTGGGAGACTTGTAGCAGTTGAGGGAAAGCTGAATGGAGCAAAGTACAGAAATGTCCTCAATGAAAACCTGTTCCGCAGCGCTCAGGACCTCAGAGCAGGCCAAAAGTTAGGGCTAGGGTTAGGGATTTGCAAAGAAGAATGGCAGAAAATCCTCCAATCCAGGTGTGCAAAGCTTGCTGCATCATACAAAAAGACTTGAGGCTGTAATTGCTGCTTCAACTAAATGTTGAGTAAAGGGTCTGAATACTTATGTCAGTATTACTAAGTTTTTTCTACAATTCTGTTTTCACTTTGTCATTATAGTGTACTGAGTGTAGATTAATGAGAGAAAAAATGAATTTAAACGATTGTAGCATCAGGCTACAACATAACAAAAGTGAAAAAAGTGAAGGGGTTCTGAATACTCTCTGAATACTGTATATCACACCATCAAGCACAACCACAGCAATTATAGTGCTAACTGGACACAAACTCAATCAAAAGATTCTGCATGATTCCAAAATCGGAAAGGAAATTTCTCAAGGGAAAACGAAGGCAGAAGCAATGGTCAAAGATGCTGGGATGCTGGGATTATAGATTGCATATGGTAATCACTTGCAACAGTGGCTGGTTCAAACAATTCTTTCTCTGTTTGGGCTTTTGTTTGTTGTACAAAGCAGGAATTACAGTCTGGCTGAAATGGGCTGTTGAAGGAACAGTGTACTGGGGCTCAGTGACATTAAGCATGTTGTGAAACCCTACGTTTTCCACCACAGTCAGCTCTCATATCCGCGGCTATGAATGTACCAGTTGCTGTGGTGATTTTTTTTTTTTGCCCTGTTTTAATTAGTGGGGAATGGCTGCAGTGAATAAAAACTGCCAGTGTGTTGCACACAAATCTACTACGAAATATTTTACTGCTACACAGCTGTTACCTTTTGTACCAAAAAAACTGTAGTTACTCACTTGCCTGGGTGGAGGTTCCAGCTGTCAGTCCCACTGTTCAAATTAATTGTTTGTCCAGTTTATTGTTCTTCTAGTCCAGTATGCTGTGCACTATAGCAAAGAAAACACTATAACACACAAAACTATACAACACAGTTCAAAACAATCCCAAAACAAATTAAAACCAATAAACTAAAATACAGATAAAAACAAATAATCAGATATGTGGATATATGGATATGTGAGGAAGGAAAGAGAAGAGAGAGAGAGCTCAGTGCATCATGGGAGGGCCTTGTGCAGTTTAGGCATACAGTAACATAACTATAGGACAGTCCTAGTTATGAGCTTTATCAAAAAGGAAGGTTTTAAGCCTATTCTTAAACAAAGAGAGGGTCTGCTTCTCAGACCCAAAGTGGAAGATGGTTCCGAAGAAGAGGAGCCTGATAGCTGAAGGCTCTACCTCCCATTGTATTCAATAAATCATTATAATTTTTGTATAACAGATGTAATAGATATGCTGTTGAATACTATAAGCACTAAAGCGATATTATCACCATCACTAAGCAATGTAACATGTAGGCAATGTAACAAACATAGAAGCAAACTCATTCAGAATTTCTAATGAATAGTCATCTCATGTCAAAATGAAATTCAACCTTGTTTCAATTCAAAACATGATTCAACATGACTCAAGATTCAAAGAAAAGAATGAGTCTCACTTGTTTTTTCCATATAAGAGGAACAACTTTGGCAAACTGGTGCACCCAGGGCCAACAGCATAAGTAAAAAAAAAAAAAAAAAAAAAAAAAAACAACCCAAAATGATCAGTGAATTAAATGTTTACACCTGCATCAGGTTTGTGATACATTACAGCATTGTGGTAAAATTGGGTAATAAAAAAAAGAAATGTTTGACAACATGAATTACCTTGAGGTCTAGCAATCACAGGCGTTACAGGAGGACATGGTGTGTAATCCCTACAAAATCTTTCTCCTTCTCCCTCTTCGGTTTTCTGTTTTGCACCCGAGAGCTTTCTTTTCTCCCTCTCCATCATTAACTACCCATCATCAGATGACAACACGATTCAAATGAAAACACTCGTGCTCCTGCGCATGCTCAAGGGAGCGCACTGGAGCGCCTATAGTGCGTGTGTGTGTGTGCACCCCCTCTAGTGTGGCGCCCCTATGCGCCACATATAGTGCATACACACTTTTTGTGCCACTGTCTATAATATACTTAATATAGATAAATGACAAAGGAGGAGTCCTGATGGCAGCATCCTGGGTTCAAATCCGACCTCAGGCCTTTTGCTGCATGTCATCCCCTCTCTCCCCTGCCTTTGCTGTCTTTCTCTACTGTGACTGTCAAATAAAAAGTAGAAATGCCAAAAAATAATATATATTAAAAAAATATATATATATAAAAAGGATAAATCACACCTCTATTTAAAGGTCTTCTTCCGTTGATCAATTTGAGTGTCCATTTTCACTTTCGTAACAGTGTGTGGGTACTGCATGTAGCACCCAGGTTAATGATACATGCAATAGTTTTGATCACAGACAGCACTGCTGTTTCATACAGGATTGGTGCGATATACACAAAAAGTTGATCTTTTTGTGAATTTTACTATTTTGCTTGTTTCTTTATTCACTGCTGAGGAAGTCATGACTATGATCATTTTCTGCCGCTTATCTGTGACGGGATCGCAGTGGCAACAGGCTGAGGAGGTCAGCCCAGACAGTCCTTTCCAAGGCTACATCCATCAGCTCCTCCTGAAGGATCCAAAGGCGTCCCAGGCCAGCCAAGATACATAATCCCCCCAACATGTCCTGGGTCTGCCCAGGGATCTCCTCCCAATTGGTCGTGCCCAGAGCACCTCCACCAGGAGGCGACCAGGCGACTACTACTGCTACCTCCAATAATAATAATATTAAACAGAGCAGTCAGTCAGTGCTCAGGCCCTAATTAATTGATAGACTAGAGGTGACATTGTCCCACCCCTAACCTTTGGTGAGAAAATAATTTTGACAAGGTTCCCAGGTGTTAAAAAATTTCACAGAAAAACTGTTTGGGTTAAGACTAAAGGCTGAATTATGCTTCTGCGTAAGAAGAGCGTACAGGGGTTGTGCAAAGCTTACGGGGGTTGTGCGACCGCCGCAGAGCCTTGCCGCGCGCCTTGCCGCGCGCCTTGCCGCGCGCCTCCCAAAAATTGTAACTACGCGGACCCTACACAGCCTCACAAGAGCTGTGATTGGTCCGCCGAAGTACATCATTTCCGGCATTTTGTTGCAACCGGCATCACATCCTGTTGTTGTGCCGGCCGGCAGTGCCATTTTTAAAACAACTGTTGTGTCTCAACTCGTCGGTTGTGTTTGAAAACTTTGGAGAATGCTGGATCTCGCAGAAGAATGCCTGGCCGAGGAGGTGCGCAAGTACCCACACCTATACGACTCGTCCTCTCGCCATTACAAAGACGTACAGAAGAGTAGCGACCATACGTCACAGGGTCTACGTTGGTGGGCGGAGAATTGCTCAGTGTGTTTCGCAGAGGTATGTTGGACACACACGTGCTGCGTAGGAAATACGTGCTTCGCACAACCCCCGTACGCGGAAGCATAATCCGGCCTTAAGCCCCTGTACTCATCTAGAGAATATGCCCACATAACTGCAAGCTATTTAATTTTGTATTTACAGTTTGGTACAATGTTTTGTTAACCTCAGAACGGCAGCAGTGATACCAGCACTAGCAGTAGTTATAGCAGCAGCAGGAGTAGTGTTGGCATAGCACTAGTAGTAGTAATTATTATCATAGCAGTGGCAGTAGCAGCAGTACCAATACTATTTTCTCTCTCTTTTTCTGCAGGACTACAGGGTGAATATATTTCTTCGTCAGAGGTGGAATGACCCCCGTCTTCGTCTTCCCACTGATTTTAAGAGTGACGCTCTGACTGTTGATCCAAAAATGTTTCAGTGTTTGTGGAAACCAGATCTTTTCTTTGCTAATGAGAAAAATGCCAACTTCCATGATGTCACGCAGGACAATATTCTGTTGTTCATCTTCAGGAATGGAGACGTCTTGATCAGTATGAGGTATACATACATGTGTACACACACACACAGAAACAAACACTTGTGTTTTATTCCAAAGGATATATTTCACTCTTAGTAGAGCTTCAAAATGCAAAAAGAAGAAATGGGAGTGAGACAAAAAAAAAAAAAAAAAAATTGAGTAAGCAATTTATTGCAAACAACCATTAAACTGAAATAGGCTGTTCATCAGCTGATCAAAAGTTTAAGACCACAGCCTTTAAAAGCCCAAATCTTCGCAAAAATGTGGATTCAGTGTCATTTTCTGTCAGGTATCCACACTGTCATGACCTCCTGATGGCAAAGGCAAAAAAGCTTCTTTTTGCATTTTGAAGCTCTACTTAGAACCTTCTTAAGATCCAACAGTGCAAAATGTAAATTCTTGCAATTTTTCAACTGGTCTTAAAATTTTGATCAGGAGTGTATCATTATAGCTCCTTGTATTAGGGTCATTCCATGTCATTTCACCAAATGGCCCATGCACTTGGGTCTCAAAAAATTCTGAAAAATTCACCAGTTGTTCCTTATTTATCCAATAGGCACACTGTAAAATTTTAGTTTACTCGGATGGATACTTTTTGAGATATGGCCAATTTAGTGAGGGGAGTATGTGTCGTGCAATTTCGCTCATCCTTATTTTTCCTCCATTTTCAGGTGTCAATATCTCAGGAACTACATCACATAGGAAACTGAAATTTGGTACAGTAATACACCTCTACCAACTCTCCCAGAATATACAAAAACATCTGTCATACATCATAACTGGTAGGCATGCCAGCCCCTCAAAAATGGAAGGAAAAATTACGTGGGTTTTGTGGTCGACTATGTTTGGGCCTTCAGAAAACAACTTTGTATATGATCCAGCTTCTTGATTTTTTCAGAGCTTTGAGATACATACATGGACTGTTCAAAGCATTAATGGTTAGAGAGAGAGAGAGACCCAAGTGTGTGGGATGTCCTTAAAATTTGGTTAAATGACATGGAATGACCCATTACAGATCTACACAATTTCCTTAAAATGCAGTAATAATACAGTCAGATCACATGACAGTTTGGTTAACTGGTTTATGATAGTATTCACTTTCACCCTTTGGCGCATAGCAGTCACTACATGGACAGCTGTTTAAAAGTCATTTTCTCCTAAATGCAATGGTTTCTATGGTGGAATTGCATATCAGCTGTTAGAATGCTCTGAAAGCAGGTCAGTGAACTAAACAAGCATGTGTGTTACAAATTAAATAAATTCAATTCAAATTAAATTGATCTTCTTTATTGATGAATAGATTGATAGTCTATAAACTTAAGCTAATATACGACCACCAACTGGTCAACTTACCACTCTTTTTTCACAGAGGTGAATGCATATGCAGGCAAATGACAGAGACTTACAGTCGTCTCTCTTCTATCTCATTATGAGGAGTAGCTGAGGTGTTTATGTGGGGCCACAAAGTTTTACATTTATTTCAACAACATACCCACCTTCAAGTGAAGCACGAGCTTCCTCTTGTTTTGATTTTTTTCCCTCTTAGTGCTCCAGATTCAAAATGCCTCTTAGAAGCCATCTCTCTCCTCACCTGCAGCAGTGTCGGTGTATCTGACCACTGATTGGTCAGATGCAGATTGCTGTCAATCATTGCAGCGATGAGTGCAGTGGGGTGTCAGATTACAGGTCTCTTTTTTTCTCTCCTCCTGGCTTGGGCTGACTTGGTTCTCTAGTCTCACGGGCATCGCGCACGTGTCTCGGGCGACGCGCGCGCCATGCCCGCGGGCAAAATGAGGCCCCCCATGGATCGTGAGGCCCTACGCAGCTGCGTGTAGGGAGGGCTGGTCCTGATGTTGTCTGTGTCCCTGTCCATTGTGCTGCTGCAACCGCGTATAAACAGAAGTTGATTTATGATGAAAGGTATATATGGCAGTCTGTGTGTGCCGCGCACCTGTCAGATCCAGCAGACCTGACCAGGTGGGTGCGCCGCCACCCGGTTGAATGTAGCAGCCAGCTGACATGCAGCTCCGGCTGTCAGTTGGACACTTTCTGAAGTTACCTCTGAAACTGTCAAGGTAAATAAACATCCCTTAAGCCTGGCCCTGAGTGCAATGTGAAATGGTGGTGGTCTCAGAAAGAAGAGCTAAAAAATGCCCACAGCCAGAGAAGGGCTTATCGTGGTCCAAAAACTGGTCGATTCAACGAGATTGACAGGAGGGAGTGCGATTTTGTGAATGAGAAACGTAGTGAAGGACTGCCCGTTACGAGGGCTGTGATGCAGCAAAAAGCACTTGAAGTTGCCACAGAGCTCAACATAGCCTGCACTGAGTTTAAAGCTAGCATGGGCTGGTGTCGCAGAATGTCCATATAATCCATATTATCGTTAACAAAAACTACTTAGAAAAAATATTGAAATAAAAATCAATTTAAAAAAGATAGCTAACTTAAACTGTATTGTTTACAAAACTAATTTAAATCAGCTAAAATTATAGAGAAAATGTCAATTTATTTGGTTTTTCATCTGGCCAAAGTGAATACATTTTTTTAATGGTCTGATGTTTTATTGAGTTTGCTACACAATACTTTTTCTGACCTGACCTGACAGTTTCCCTATATTACAAATAAGAGTAAAACTAACAGTGAGACCATAGGCGTCAATCAGTGTTACTGATTGATTATGATGACGAAATATTTACGACACTTTTTTTCATGAGGAAGACGGGACGATGACGGAAACATAACGAGATGTGTGTGTATTTTCGTCATGACGAGACGAGATGGAACAAAAATGTTAGTAGGTGGTGTAGTGGACTTTGAAAATGCATGATTTCCTCCAATTGTGCGTGCAATCTATCTGCCAAAAGCTCAAAATATGAGCAATGCATCCTGTGGCTTGTTTGGCTGAGAATGTGTGCATCTGGTGCAGCCACGGTGCGGCTGAGCCACCGAGCCAACAGTCTCATTTACACTGTGGTGTACGCCGGAGACACGCAGCCAACACAGCTGATACAAGCCCACACCGCGGTAGCGACCACGACTGGTGTCAGCGAACACAGCTGATATACAGGCGCAGACGGATCGCGGTCGTGTTTACCGCGCGTATCCGTCCTATGACACAGTACAAACGAGGCTACCAGGCAGCCTGTGCACACACAAACATGGTAACACACGGGCGATAGTGATGGACTTGCACTTACAAGTCAGCAAATTTACCTAACCTAAAACAAACAGGTAAATATAGACTGGGGTTGTATATTTTGATATCTGTTAAGTTTTACATCCTAATAGTCAAATGCATCTTCTAAATTATAGTGGCACAGTAGACTGAAGGTCTGGTTCTCAGAAATAAAGCCACGATCGAAAAGAAAGAATGTTTTGTTTCATATTCACTAACTCTGGCTGTTGTTTACAACAGCCATTTATTGGTGAGTTTAACCATCAGCCAGACATTCTCATGTTTCACACATGCACATGTATCCTGATCTCTGGTCTTCAGCTATGTGATATATAAAAAAAAACTGTCTTCTGTCCAAGTTGCCTGTAAGGCATGGAGAAAAATTGCTCCTCTTCGTTTACATACTGTGCACTGATCTCAGTGAGGCACTAGAATACTTGATGATTGTGAGGGCTGGCATCTTGGATGGGAGCAGAGCAACTTGTAGGTAGGGATAGAGAGAGCTTCTGGTATTCTTAAGCACAGATGTGGGCAATTAGGGCCTGTTTTTGTCTGAAGTCTGGTAGAGAACTGCCTTGTTTTTGCAGGTCAGGGTGTTTTGCGGAGAAATTGCATGTTTGAGTTTAATGGGAGCCTTTGTTCTTGTGTTTTTTTAGTCTATCTAGTTTTCTTGCATGTAGAGTTGTGGTGCAGCTGTGTCCCAGTTTGATCCAGACTGATGTATGCTCTGTAGCCCCATGTTGAAAAGGTAGGCTGCAGATAAATCTTTTCTTTGCAGCTTACCTCCGTGTCTTCTCCACACTTTGACCCTATGATCCAAATGCTGTAGGCAGAATCTGGACTCATCGCTGAACATAACGTTCCTCCACATGTTCAGGTTCCAGTGCACGTGTTGCCGACACCAGTGCCTGACGGTGAAGGCCAGTCATGGCAGGCCTCCTGGCAGCCCTATGAGACCGGAGATTGGCTGCGTGCAGTCTGTTCCGTATTATCTGGGCAGAGAGCTGTCGGCCATATCATCCTGCAAACTTTGACTGCAAATCTGTAGAAGACAGCCCATGGTACCTAAGTGCTGACAGGGTGAGGATACGGTCTTCCTGGGGTGTCGTCTTCTTGGGACACCCTCTTCGCGGCCCGACTCTACCAGGGCTCACCCCAAATAATGCCACGACTTGCAGAACACCAACTTGAAGTTGCCCTATCACACGGGCCCTATCCAGATCAGTCAAACGTGGCATGTCGATTCTTGGAGCAGACACCTACTGACCACTGTAGCAGCACCTGGGGGTACCAGAAGCTCAAAACAAGAGTCAATAGCAACAGCAAAATAAGCTGTTAGGCATTGGCAAAGAAGATTTGGCTAATTTTTCATTGGCGCAACCCACATACTCAGCTCTGCTGCTCATCCCGCAAATGCATGTTCATTACAAATGTGGCACCATTTAAAAGGGAAATAAACAGGCTTTCCAACGGTGCGAGATTTATTGCCAAGAAGCATTGTTACAACAAAGAAATAATCTACCAAACACAAATTTCCTTACTTTTTGTGCGATGTTTAGATTAGTTTTATTTAACTATAATACCTAACTTTGGTGTGTGTGTGTGTGTGTGTGTGTGTGTGTGCAGGTTGTCTGTGACACTGTCTTGTCCCCTGGATCTCACGCTTTTCCCCATGGACACACAGCTCTGTAAGATGCAACTGGAGAGCTGTGAGTACTCACACAGACACACATATTGTGGGTTAGTTTTTTGTTTTTTAAACTCTGTCTACCTACACTTAGGAGAATCTAACCATGTTCGCACTGTGAGCATCATTGAGTCACTGGAAGTACATATATTTACTGTAGAGCTGTCTCGGGGGAAAAAACTAAGTTAATATGTGGAAATAAGTCCATTAGATGAAAAAATTGGCCATAGCTGTTCTTTTTGCAGTGGCTAGCACTGGTATGGTAATTCAATGTGGAGAGTTCAAAATGGATAAAAATGTGTTACAGCCACTGAAATATTCTCAGTTCTCTGTGATTTTTATTTGAAAGACTGCAGGATTGTCTTAAAACAATGCCTCCAAGCTCTTCAGAGATTTTTTAAAAATTTATTTTTCTTATACTGTATATCAACTAAGTTTGCCATTCTTACATCTTGTGGTAGGTATTCACCAGTATTCTTATGCACAATGGTTTTCAACATGGGGTCCAACTACCCCCAGGGGTCCTTGAGGGTCTTCCCAAGGTTTCTCAGCAAAATGAGGAATAATTTAAAAGCTTGTGAAAGGCGGCTGCATTCTGATCCATCATCACTGATCTAACTTTAAATATATAATTTTAATGAATATAAATATAGGTTTATTAGGATTTCATCAGTATTCTTTGGTCAATTTTGAGGTATATGTTCTCTGATTTTCTGGCCATTTTCTTGTTTTTCTTTTGAATTTGAATTGCTTTTGTTTTTAGTTTTGTTTGAATTTTCTTGTCATTTTTTTGAAAATAATATTTCTTGCTAATTTTAAGGCAATTTTTCCTAATTTTGTCATCACATTTTTTTGCTATGTTTTTGAAAGAAATCAATTGGATTTGCTCAGTTTTCAAATAGGAAATTCACCAGACACTGCTATGAAACAGAAATATGTACACAAATAATCGTTACAACATTGTTTTGAGTTTATTTCACATTATGCTTTGAAATTGTTTCATAAGTAAGTATATTATAACTAACACAAACCAAAATACCTTTTCATGTCAGAGTACCAAGGGCAAAATCACTTAAAGTTAGGGTGTGGGCTTAATCAGAGTCAACTTGGGGATCGAGAACTCTGCTGAAAACTCTTGTGGTCTTGCATACTTTCGGACCATGTAATGAAAAAACAGTGGAGGGCCTGGGTGTTCTGGGAGGGATATAAAATGCTAAACAATCTTTGATGTATGACGGTGCTTTGTTGTTAAGTGCCTCATAGACATAACAGGACTAAAAAAACTGTTCTACAACACAAAGGTGGCAGTGTGGACTTGCCAGCACTGGAGTAATGTCACTGATTCTTGGGAATTTGGATAAATCATGTCTCACTAAGAAAAATGCTATTTCTGTTGGAAATTTACAACATTTTAATGAATAAAAAGAATCAAGGGCATAATCAGGGGGTCCTTTGCACATTTGTAAGGTTCTTTTATAGGTTTATTTTTAATTTGTATTAATTTAATGATTATATGTTGACCCATGGCCTACAAAACCAGTTGTCCTCGGATAGGAGATAATCATTTCAACTTGATTAAAACAACAAAAAGTAATAATTTCATTGAATAATATATTTACCACATGAAAGAGTACATCATAATATGTATTAAAAACTACAAACAATGAGTTTTGAACAATATTTACTATTATTTTGTGGTTGCTCAAAATGTGTCCCACATATTCGTCACCACCGTCAGATATTTATTTAAAAAATAATAATAAAAAAACTACAAGTTCAATTACCGTATTGATCTGAATATAAGACAATATTTTTTCCATTGAAAATGCCCTGAAAAAACGCCCTCGTCTAATATTGGGGGTCTAAGCAAATACACATGTATTGTACTTGCATATGTTCCGTGCTTGAATACAGCACACTTCCCCCGCTCTGGCACGGTTGGAAGGGGTGTGCTCCAGCACGGTACGGGTGTTCATGCATGAGCACATGCACAGTCATGCACGCAGCGCGCGAACATGGATACAACGTAAATCATGCAACTTTCCTCCTGCCTCCACAAAATCGTTTAATGCGCAGCGCGATTACCGGCGAATGGCCATGTCGCGCAATCAATAATCAACCATGTTGTCTGTGTCCCTGTCCGTTGTGCTGCTGCAACAGCGTATAAACAAAAGTTGATTTATGATGAAAGATATATATGGCAGTCTGTGTGCGCCGTGCACCTGTCAGAACCGGCAGACCTGACCAGGTGGGCGCGGTGCCGGCCGAGGCATCAGGTAGTCCGGCAGGTGTGCACTGCCACCCGGTTGAATGTAGCAGCCAGCTGACATGCCGCTCCGGCTGTCAGTTGGATGCTTTTTGAAGTTACCTCCGAAACTGTCAAGTGGTGTGTCTCAAATCACGCACTTCCCGTTGTGCACTTACCGGAAATGACGATTGCCACAGTCGACATCAGGCGGGCCGGCCGCGGCACCGGCCGCTCACATGTCAGATCCGGCAGACCTGACCGCCTGATGCCGACCGGAGCCGCGGCCGGCCCACCTGATGCCGACCGGAGCCGCAGCTGGCTTTGGTTTTCGGTGGTAAAGTTATCCAGAAGTAGACGTGTACACATCCTATCTTCAAAATAAAAGCATGACCACTGCCTCTAAGGTATTAGAGTTTTATTTTTGTAAACAACCGGAAGTGACTGTACTTTGCACAATCGCTAGCTTGAGAGTTATCCGAAAACGTCAAAGCAATTTTCAAAACAGAAGTTATTTGGACAAACTGACCACATATTTGGAATCTACATAGTTACTTTCTCGCCTGAAAAAAAAATAAAACTTAATAAAGTGACATTAACAGTTGTAAAACAAAAAGTCAACTCAGCTTTTTTAGGTATCTACTTCCGGTCAGTGGTGCCGTTAGGGTGAGAAGTGTCCATCGTTCCACACTCAACTTTTTGACTGTTTTGAGTGTACATCCGGGTATTTGCAGTGCACTGCATTTTGTTAGTATTTTCAGTGTGAATGCACTTATGCACTCAAAATACTACGTGCAAGTGCAGAAGTGCGCGATTTGAGACACATCAAAGGTAAATAAATATCCCTTAAGCCTGGCCCTGAGTGCAATGTGAGACGGTGGAGGTCTCAGAAAGAAGAGCTAAAAAATGCCCACAGCCAGAGAAGGGCTTTTCGTCGTCCAAAAACTGGTCGATTCAACGAGACTGACAGGAGGGTGTGTGATTTTGTGAATGAGAAACGTAGTGAAGGACTGCCCGTTACGAGGGCTGTGATGCAGCAAAAAGCACTTGAAGTTGCCACAGAGCTCAACATAGCCTGCACTGAGTTTAAAGCTAGCATGGGCTGGTGTCGCAGAATGTCCATATAAAAAGTATATTTCCAAAAAAGGGTCTTGAAAAAGAGGGGTCGTCTTAAAATCAGGATCGTCTTATATTCAGATCAATACGGTACATTCCTGAGGATCCCTTTTCAAACCTTCAGCTCTACTGCATGCTTCAAGACCACTCAGGCTCCTGTAAGTTTGCTATTTTCTCTCTCTCTATTATCTCTTCATATTTTTGGACACTGCTACTGTCACAACCATAACATGTCAACAACGTCACTTTTGTATAAAAAATATTAGATGAGATTATGGAATAAATGTATACTTTTTAAGAAGAGGTCTGATGTAGGTAGCAACAGGAGGTAAACAAGCTGGCTAATGTGAACAACTCATGCTGATCATGTGAAAGAGCAGGTTTTTGTCACCACCGTCAGGTTTTCTGTGTGACGGTGATGACTGAAGTCTGAAAAATGCTTATAACAGTGCTCAGGATTGTTATTTTTTGTACCAAATAGTTAAATAAAGTTGTTAAGCAAGAAGCCATTGACTTGAGTGGTACAAATTTTGGAATTGTATGTTGTAATGAGGCCACTGTCACCACCGTCAGAGGCAGTTATATTTGTTTTAAATGGATATGCTTACAATATGTTTCTATGGTGCTGTTGAGTTATTGAAGTAATAGTCTCTTTTAATACAAACATATGTTTTTCAAATAAAAAAAAAACATTACGGTGACGGTGTTGACAAAAACAAAGTAGCCTAATAACTGGAAAACGCCTATTTTATGAAAAAAATGCAAAATGAGGAGGTTGCACCGGTACATTCCTGAACAGCCAAGACCTTGACCTATAATAACATACCTTCAGATTTTGTAATTTAGCTCACTTTTTTTTCTCAAAATTAAAACCTGTTTTATCCAAAATCCCAAGAATCAGTGACGTGTATTTTGCATACTTTTTGATGCAGGCAGCAGAGATAGCAGCTTAGTTGAGAAGCTTTGCAGTCAAGGCAGCTTATTCCCCTAAACTAAAAGCTAAACATAATATTATTTTATGTTCAAATGACACAATTGATAGAGGAGGATTTATTGACTATATGTGTGTAGTCAAGATGCCCACCCATCAGCAAAAGCACCACCAGGACATTGCTAGTAAATACGGCGAGGCTAAAGCTAGCAGCACAGTGTATAACAATAAGGTGCCTTTACCTCAGGCATCCAGCTCCAACATATTTCTGAGCCTTCCCTGTGTATGCTCAGAAACCTCCTTTACTATCAGTGTCTCAGAAATACCCGTGCATCTACACTGTGCAGGACAGGAGCAACTGATGATCTGTTGATACTTTGACTTCAGAATTTAAACAACAGGACCAGCTGAACTTCTTTAATTGCCTTGAAGCTCGCTGCCCTGGACCCTTACAGTGATAATTTACTATAGCTGTACACTTAAGTAGTTGTCAGACCACTGAGAGGATGATTATTTGATTAGTAATACTACCAGTGTTTTAGCGTTTATGGGACAGAATGCCACTAATGGTATGGATAAAAACATGTTTGAATATTGCAAATAATGTGTTTTTATTTCATATTTGTATTGTAGTTGGTTATACCACCAGTGATCTAGTGTTCATGTGGCAGTCTGACCCAGTTCAGATGGATGAAATTGCTCTGCCTCAGTTTGACATTAAACAAGAAGATATTAAATATGGAAACTGCACCAAGTACTACCAAGGGACAGGTCAGTAATTCTTTTACAATTATTATTCTTTTTAACTACTAACTCCACCACTACTATTTTGGGCAAGAATATGCAAGTTGCACTGCTTTTATTAGGGATCAAACTAATTATGGCAAACACTGTAGTTGCAATAGTGGGTGGGAGTCCATGAATACGATGTTGATTTGCTGGAAGGCGAAAACCCCAGATTGTGCAACAAAAATCTCTTCTCTTATACAGTGAGAGATACAATACAATACAATTTGAATAGCCTATATGAATATGGGCCTATATGTTGGTTTTCTGACCTGTCTGTGTCTACTAAGCTGAAAAGATGGACAGTGTTGTCTCAAGACTGTCTTCCTTTGATAAATCTGGTTTGATATGGTGAATAAGATGTGAACATGTCCCCATCTCCCATTTTACAAATGCATACAAACATTTAAAATTTGATATATTACAGAGATTTTAGAACCTTATATGCAATATTGATAAACAATGGTCCAGATCGTTACGTAAATTATTTTTACTCGTGAATAATCCAACATCTCTCCCTCTTGTTTTGTTTATCTCTCTCTCTAGGATACTATACCTGTGTTGAGGTTATTTTTACATTGCGTCGGCAGGTTGGTTTCTATATGATGGGAGTTTATGCTCCAACTCTGTTAATCGTCGTTCTATCCTGGTTATCATTCTGGATAAACCCGGATGCCTCAGCCGCCAGGGTACCACTGGGTAAGTTACATCGATTCACACATACAAAATAAAAACTTGATTATGAACACACAATCTCATTTAGATCAAAACCAAATGAGTCAAACGAGGCAAATATGTTTAAGAATTCTCAATACAAACTTGAATTATTCATTTTGAAAATGATACTGTAATAGACATATGTCTGCCTTATGTTTGCACATGTGAGTAATGATTTTTATTCGTTTTTATCTGTGGTGCAATGTACTGTCATTCCAGCTTGGAAATTTTAGGGTTGATATTATTATATTTTTGAGTTTAGAATTCATTATCTAGATGATATACTGTACCTTAATAAGGCTGTAGTGTAACAGTGTGTAGGCTGATATGAGTTGGTATGTTGTTTAATAGTAATAACTTGGTAGCTACATTCTTGTCTCTGTACAGTTTGCCATCCACATAGTCTACATTTATCACAGTTGTGTGAATGTAAAGCAGGATGTCACTGTAAAAGAGCATTCATGCTCAGCAAACCTACTGTTGGCAAATAAAAAGGAATTAAAAACATGTTATATTGTAACAATGAATTCATATAATCTGTTAGAATATGATAGGAACAAAAAAAAAAAAGTGGCACTCTAGCATGAAACATAGCAGATCAGTTACTCTTTAGCTGCAGGTAAAGCATAATCAGTGTGAAAACCCCCTTATAAGAAATGATAGTGTATTTAAATGTTAAATATTAAATATTTAGATTGTGGTATCCCATCCATTCCTTCATCTATAACCCCTACCCTTCATCCCACCAATATGTATATCCCTCCATCTAGTTGATAGTGAGTAGCATGTCGTTGATGTCATCTAACTATAACCACCTCAACCATGTCAGTGCTAAACAATATCTATCCTCCTCTATTTGTTTCCTCCTTCTTCTTCTCAGTTTTTTTTTACTTGAATTGTCTTTGCTGGTATAAAGGCTACATCTAATGGCCCTTTTTTACTACCAAGGGTAACCCGGAACTTTCCATAATCTGGGACTTGCCAGAGGCCATGAAGTTCAGGGAATATTTGTTTCTACTGTGTGAAGAACCAACTGTGAATGGTGGAAAGAGCCCTATAAAGCCCTCTAAAGTTTTTTGTACAGTTAGGTCCAGAAGTAATTGGACAGTGATGCAAGATTTAGAATTTTGCCCTTATGCACCACCACAGTGGATTTTAAATGGAGTAATCAAGATGTGACTGAAGTGCAGATTTTTAGCTTCATTTTAAGGGGCTTTAACAGTATTTACATACATCTTGTGATGCTTCTCCTCTTAGTCATTGCATAATGACTGCAGCCTTTGGCCAGGAGGTCGTGTCATCAGATGGTTACCAGCACTCACTGGGTGTTTCAACCCTTAACCACAACACCCTCCTGTTGGCGGGTCAGCAGTGGTGGCCAGCCACTACTCACTCCCTCCTGGTTGCCAGCATGCCTCCTCCCTCCTGCCCCAATCTTCGTATCTTCTTCCTCTCACTTCCTGTCAGCCCCACTGCTGTCAACAACTTCCAGGCTGACTGGGCCAGGAAACCTCTGCACCCTACCTCAATCGGGTACAACCATGTCTGCCAGCCTTTCTCCCTGCAGTCCTGCATCAGATCTCTGTCGCGCTCAGATTTGCTCTCATATGCCTCTTCACACCCTTCTTCCCATGGCACAGTAAGCTCCACAAGGATGATCTTTTTCCCTTCAGTGGAGATGTAAGGTTGTGTAGACGACATCCGGGAACTGGAGCCCTCTCTTCAGGTCTACCCTTAGCTCCCACACTTGGGCTGACTGCAGGAGACTTGCCCTGGTTTTATTGGGCCCTACTGGCTTTGCTCCCTCCTTGACAAAGGTGATGACAGGTGGCAGCTTGCCTGTGAGTTGGCGTTTCTGGGTTCTTGCCTGCGCTAGGATGTCGGCGAACATGGCTAGCACCTTGTCGTGGCGCCACCTGTACAAATATATGGCATTAGCTGTTTAGGAATTACAGCCGGTTTTATACACTGTAATCCTATTTTCAGAGGCTCAAAAGTAATTGGACAAACTGTACATAACATACATAACTAGAATTATACAGATTATATTCAATATTTGGAGAAAAATCCTTGGTAGTCTATGACTGACTGAAGTCTGGAACCCATGGACATCACCAAATTCTGAGTTTCCTCCCTTGAGATCTCTGCCAACCCTTTACTGCAGCTGCCTTCAGTTACTGCTTGTTTGTGGGTCTTTCGGTCTTCAATTTGGTCTTCAGCAAATGAAAAGCAGCTCAGCTGGGTTGAGGTCTGGGGACTGACCTCATCAAAGCATATTCCACCATTTGCTTTCAGTAACTCTTGGGTTGCTTTTGCAGTATGTTTTGGGTCATTGTCCATCTGCACTGTGAAGTGCCATCCTATCAGTTTTGTGGCATGTGGCTGAATCTGAGCAGAGAGTATAGCCCCATAAACATCAGAATTCATCCTGCTACTTCCATCAGCAGTCACATGCTATATTTATGTTCAACCCTTTAAATTAAAGTAGAAAGTCTACATCATGTCTTATTTACTCCATTTCAAATCCACTGTGGTGGTGTACAAGGGAAAAATTATGAATGTTGTGTCACTGTCCAAATACTTTTGGACCTAACTGTACATGAACATTTTTCTTCTAGTGATTATTTCCCAACTTTTCCATCCAAGATGGTGGTGCGTGCACAACACAAGGCTCAGTGTCTCTCCAGATTTTGCAAAATAGCAATTATTTGCCTTGTTGTAGCAAGTCTGTTCTTGCTTTCATTTCATACTGCTGGCAAGGACTTTTGTATATCGGTTCTCACAGCCCAAACAATTTTGTTGTCAATGTCAATGTCAGCTTTATTTATATAGCACATTTAAAAAAAGCCAATGGCCTCCCAAAGTGCTTTACAGTAAAATGAGCAAAAAACAATTAAAACAATAAAAAGCAACAAAAACAATAATACAGTCAACATAACAGATAAAAGACCCAATAGAGGTGGCCATACTCAGCCAAAGGCCAGAGTAAACAAATGCGACTTCAGAAGTGTTTTAAAAGTGGAGAGGCTATTGGCAGTCCGCACAGTGAGAGGCAGTGCGTTCTACAGAGCGGGAGCTGCAACTGTATATATATATATATATATATATATATATATATATATATATATATATATATATATATATACATATATATACACACATATATATACACACACATATATATATATATATATATATATATATATATATATACATATATACTATTCATATACCATCCACATCTGTATATATCGGGGGTCGGCAACCTTTACCACTCAAAGAGCCATTTGGACCCGTTTCCCACAGTAAAGAAAACACTGGGAGCCACAAACCCTTTTGACATTTAAAATGAAATAACACTGCATATAATGTTGTTTTTTTTGTTTTTGTTTTTTTTGCCTTTATGCTATATATAAACAAACTATAATGTGTTGCATTTATGAAATCAATGGACTGCAGAGAAAACGAAATTACATTTCTGCATGCAACAAAAACATTTTGAACTCTGAAAAAAAAGACGCTGGGTTGAAGGTTACTCTCAAGTATACTCAATGTCTATTTGAGTCCTTCTTGTATTTATGAATACAACGCCGAACTTAAATTATCCACTGGCAGCAAACCAAAAATGCCCCCTCTTTCTGTGTGCCGTCATCCTTTTACTGGCGCGTGCAGTCAGCTGTCAACCTGAATAATAAAAGGACTATTTCACTGAACAATGAAAAAATATGAATATATGCAAAATAATAGGCAATTAAAATATTTATCATACTTGGTTAATGTGATTTCTGCTCCTGAACCTCAGCGCACAGCGTCTGCACATCTGGGGTCCGTTTCATGAAGCAGGTTCAACGAACTCTGAGTGGATCTACTCTGAGATAGGAAAGCTGGTTTGAGTTGGTTTTATCAACTCGGAGTAGTTTCACCTGGAGTTAAGCGCATGCACCACAGTTATAAAAAGACAGCGTCAATGGAGACCCAATTTGACGAATCACCATGGCAACGGGGAAGCGTCGGGCTGCGTTTTTCACCCCAATTGGAAATCTTAATGCATTCATACAGCGAGTTTGAACATGTTTGTTTTTTTTTTTGTTTTTTTTTAAAGTACAACACCGCTGCAGCGGCAAAGGAGAGGGAGATGGCGTGGGAGAAAATTGCTGCTCGGGTCAATGCGTAAGTTTAAATGTAGTCCGTTGCAATCACAATAATAGGGAGTTTAAGCAAAGGCGGATTGTGCGGCGGCTATGGCAACCGGAAATGGCTCTCTCCCGACGCTCTTGCCGTAGCTGTCAAATCCACAGTAGTCATTAAGCAAACTACAGCGACAGCGGCAGTGTCTTCCTCAGCGTTAACGCTGTGCAGTTTTATTAATTAAAAGTGTTACACTCATAGTGAGTGCTTTCAAGTTTTTTTGCTATTCAAATGTATTGTCATTATGCCAAGTGCAGGTAGAGAGCAAAACGGAAAGAATTGTGCATTTCGGACAATAATTGAAAGATTTAAATAATAATAATACATTAATAATAATTAATTACTGACAATTAAGCACATATCTGATCGGAGTATGAAGGGATAGTTCGGTGCGTGACCTGCATGACGTGCAAGAACACATTTAATTTCAGAAATACGAGGAAAACTATTTAACTGATTCACCTGTATCACGCGTTGTAGCGACTACGTGAGAATGATCCTTTCGCCGTTGTAGATCAGGATACTACGGCAGACAACGTCGGCACGACAGCTGAAGTCGCGATCAGCAGAGCGCAGATCCATTTCCAGTTGCCGTACCCGCCGCACAATCCGCATAAACTCCCTATTATTACAGGGGAAAACTGCTTGAATGGTATGCCTATTGAATTATTTCATTTCGGTGCAATCCCACGGGGGAGAAGCGCACTTGGCAGCAGTTTAAGATTAAATATAAAAACATTGTTCAAGCAGGTAAGACCTCGGCATAATCTCATGTGTGGTCTTATAATCGTCTCCCAATGAATATTTAATTAGGCTATCTGCGCAGTAACACTGCACCTTCATCCACGGGATCGATTGTCAAAAGGACACGCCATGTTCATGAAAAAATGTCGCCACCTAACTACTCATGGACTTCTAATAAAGGCCTACTGACTGTTTTTTTTTTTTTTTTTTTTTTTTAAATAACAGACGGCAGAACTAATACGCCACGCCAAAACTCACCTGCTGACTGACTGAATGAGGAAGTTAAATACCGTGTGTGGCTGAAAGAGGGCAGACACAGAGAGAAACTTGAGGTTTCACAAGAAAAACCTGGTCCCGACCAGGTTAGTTTCAGGGAGTCTGTTACTAGGGTAACTGACCAAGAACTTAAGTTACCTCCCTCTAAACAGGCTAGAGTTACCCCTCTTTCTCTGGTTTGAGTTACCTCCCTTTGTGAAACCGAAAACTCTGTTTCCCTCATTTCAGGGTTAACAGACTGTGGGCCCTATCTTGTGCCACCCGCTATCCGCTGCCACTACCCGCTACCCGCAAATTGCGGATTTAGGAGCTTCCGCTATCCCTAAACGGTATCTTGCGCCCACGCTACCCGCTATCCGTTATGCCGACTGCATCATTTGCGCCTGGAGGTGCGTCGTGGGCGTGTTTCATGCGCTATCCCTAAAGTTGCTATCTTGCGCACACACTTTAGGGATAGCGGATGGTCCTGACCACCCGCTATCCGCTTTCCCTAAAGTTTGGGCTGTTAGGAGAGCGCGCCCAGGTGGCTTCAATGCGCGCCCCAACGGAGCCTCGCCACGCACACGGTCGGACTGATACCAGGACGCCGCCGGAATGGACTGAGTATATTACTCATATAGACTGTTTAGAGGAAAGACTGTTTTAATTGGACACTTACGCCAGCACGTTTTATTGTTTTATCATAAGCCAGCAGCTGTGCTATATTTTTATTATTATTTTAATGTTTTATTTGCCCAATCTACCTTGTCAATAAATTAGTTTACACATAGTTCCACCTCTGCCTCTTGTGTGTGTGTGGTGTGACCCGGGGATTTTACTCAATCAGTACAACCTTGTGACACGTCCACTTGGACACATGTGGCTCCATCTCCCGAATTAACTCGCCTATAATATAATATATAATATGTATATAAAGCCACCTTGCTTTAGCCTCAGTAGAAGCCCTGAGAAAATCTACCTCCCTCTCTCCATCGCGGGTTTAGGATTTAGGATTTAGGATAGCGCATCCTGCCCTTAAAGGCAATGGCACCTGGCACACTGATTGGTTTAACTGGCGTAACGCCCAAAACACGCCTATTCATAATATAGCGGGTAGCGGAGGTGTTTTGCGGATAGCGGGAGGTGCACAAGATAGCAATTTTACGGGGGAACGCCTCTTCCTAAATCCTAAATCCGCAAATAGCGGGTTTAGGGAGTCTGGCGCAAGATAGGGCCCTCAGAGTTTTCACTAAACCTGCTTTGGGAAATGGACCCCAGGGCTGTATGCTGTCACCTTCATCTTCACACAGGATCGTAAGCTGTCATCTGTTAGGCGTGCGCGATGTTTGCTTTTGAGAGCGACAAAAAAATTTTTAAACACGTTTTATTTAGATGTTACAAGATAACCATAATCTTCAAATTTAGAATTACATTTTAAAAACAAACGAACTAAAATAAAATACATTTTAATTAAATCTCATTAACTATTTTCAAAAGCCACAGGGAGCCACATCAGAGGGATGAAAGAGCCGCATGCGGCTCCGGAGCCACGGGTTGCTGACCCCTGGTATATATGCATGTGTTTATATGTATATATGCTATTCATACCTGTATATACAATTCATTTGTGTATATACTATATTTATTATATGTACTATTTATTATCACTTTCATTAAACTCCTAGGCCTAGACTCTGTTCATATTCACACTGTAAATACTGTACTATAGATAATATACATATTTATATCCACTGCACTGCACTTTCTGTTTGTTTTTTGTTTTTGTTTTTGTTTTTTGCGCTTCTGGTTAAATGCTAAACTGCATTTTGTTGTCTTAGTAGCCTACTTGTACTTGTGCAATGACAATAAAGTTGAATCTTCTTCTGTTTGCTTGTGTAAAGCAACCTCCTGTTGCTGCTATCAGGAGCCCTTTTTCCTGCTACATTCTTAGTCAGGGGACCATTTCAGAATAGGGCTTCAGAAAAGGCTTTTGCTGACATGTCTTGGTAAAAGCTGACAAACTATTTTTTCTGTTAGAAGGGACCCATAGAAGAAGTTTTAGGGCGGTTGTCATGTTGAATTTCTTTTCCTGTGAAGCTCTTTAATCCTTATAGTCTGAGGGTATTTGGCCATTTGTGCATGCTTTTCAATTTCTGTTTATAAAACCCATTCAAAATGTTTTACCATAGTAAAGTTTGGTATCCTTTTTTTCAGCATATCATCACCTATATGACCCAGCCATTATTTTTGTCATCTTGGCATACTGTATCAACATATTGGGTATATAAAATGCAGAAAGATGCTTACTAAATTATTTTGAAGGTTGGAAAGATAAATATAGGTTGCCCATGTGAAAATAGAATGGCCAAACTTAAATAACACTTGGGGACACATTTAAAGTTTTTGCAATTTTCCGGACTGACTGACCTTCATTTCTTAAAGTAATGATGGCCACTCGTTTTTCTTTAGTTAGCTGATTGGTTCTTGCCATAATATGAATTTTAACAGTTGTCCAGTAGGGCTGTCGGCTGTGTAGTAACCTGACTTCTGCACAACACAACTGATGGTCCCAACCCCATTGATAAAGCAAGAAATTCCACTAATTAACCCTGATAAGGCACACCTGTGAAGTGAAAACCATTTCAGGTGACTACCTCTTGAAGCTCATGGAGAGAATGCCAAGAGTGTGCAAAGCAGTAATCAGAGCAAAGGGTGGCTATTTTGAAGAAACTAGAATATAAAACATGTTTTCAGTTATTTCACCTTTTTTTTGTTAAGTACATAACTCCACATGTGTTCATTCATAGTTTTGATTCCTTCAGTTAGAATCTACAATGTAAATAGTCATGAAAATAAAGAAAACGCATTGAATGAGAAGGTGTGTCCAAACTTTTGGCCTGTACTGTATATCTATATACAGTATATATATATACACTGAAAAAAGTAAAACACTGAATGATTTAAAAAAAAAAGTTCTTCAGTTGGTCAAATCTAATAAAATTAATTTTAGTGAACTAAATAAAATTTAATTGGATGAAATTGTTATTTTTAATTCTATTTAACTTATTTAATCAATTAAAATGGAAAATTTCTATTCAGAACAACTTAATAAATTAAATAAAAATTAATTGCATGGATTTGTTATTTTTAATTCCATCTAACATTTTTTTTTTATTTAATCAATGAAAATTGAAAATTTCTATTTAGAACAACTTATTTTTTTTTAATGTGAGACTACAAATTAAATTAATATTTTTAACCCAATGTAACATGTTCATTTTTAATTCTATCAAATTATTTACAAAAGCATGAGTTACGTTTGTTTTTGTTTTTTTGTTAATGGGGTTACATGGTGCATACGTATGTCACTTAAGTACGCATGTACAGAGGTTGGACAGGGATCAAGTCTTAGCAGCATTAGCTATGGCTATCCCCCGGTAGTACAGGTATAATCAGGGAGGAGAGGAATGCAGCATGTTGATTAACCATGTTGTTATGTTATGTTATGTTATGAAGGAAACCGGAGAAGATGCCGGCAGCAGAAACAGCTGATCAGTCATGTGCGTTAAACCCTCGCTACATCAGAGTTAATTCGAAAAATGTGTTTCCATTTCAGATTATGAGCATTAACTGTTTTTTGCATTAATAAAAATCCACCTCAAGCAAGTGTAAAAACCTTTTTGCGAATCAGAGGATTTTTTTTTTTTTTTTTTCGAATTTAGGCATTTACATTACGTTTTTTTTAATACGAAACTTCAAAATGCGCATTAAAACACGGAAATGGAAACATGGTTACTGATGACCTCACCTTCAAGCAGAGAGGAGGAACTAATCAGTGAACTCATCTGATGGAGTTTCTGGTTGGAATGAAAACCTACAGCCTCTTGGCCCTCCATGGCACATGACTGGGCACCCCTGGCCTAGTCAGTGTATTACCGGCAGAGAGACCTGAGCGAACTACTTCAGGTGACACACTGATTAGGCAGACAGACCTCATACAACCACAATCAAAAAACCTTACAGAAGCTCTGCAGTAAGCACAGGAGAAACTTTTCTTGTAACCTACAACATATTATCCAATCATGAGTGAGAGCTCTACACAGAGGTGGTCCTTTCTGTGTGTTCACAGACAGAGCTCTAAATCTCTGTTGTTTACCTACACCACCAAACCACTAACAGCTGTTTTAACTACCCTTTAAAGGAAAATTTCGGTATTTTTCAACCTGGGCCCTATTTTCCAGTGTTTGTGTGTCGAAATGAATGGTTGTGATAAAAATGTTTGGAACTGTTCCAATATTGAGGGAGAACGGCACCGCGAAACGGCCACACTGTAAAGAAATGGGGCGAGTGCGAGCACCAGATTACGTTCACTAAAATGCTCGTTTTTGTTACTGACAGACTCAGATTGTTATTATAAGTGTCCAACAACACTGTAGAAAGAAGAACTACTACTACTACAACTATAATATAATTATAATATATCCCCAGGCCAATCAGGGACCGAGTTGTGATTGATAGGCAACTCAGCTAATCAGGGACTGCATCGTATCCAATGACGTGCACAGAGCTGCTGTTTTCAAAACAGTAAGTCTCTCAGAGCACGAGTCAACTCGCAGAGCAACTCTGAAACAAGAGCAAACTCTTTTTTTTAATTTAGTATTTTATATTAAAGGAAAAAAAGACATAACAATAACAATAACAACAACAGTAACAACAACAACACCCCGGCTCAGGCATGTAAAATGAAATTAAGTACACAGGTACATGGATAAATGGATAAACCAATAAACAGTAAAGATACCAGTTATCTGTCAACTGTCCTGGTCTCATCCAGGTAGGCAAGGAAGGGGCCCCAAATAGCCAAAAACTTTCCAGTTGAATTAGTCCATGTGAACCTGAGTCTTTCCATTTGTATGACTGAAGCCATATCAGCCAACCATCTCTGAAAGCAGGGGGGAGATGTTGACTTCCACTCCAGTAGGATGAGCCTTTTTGCAACAATCATCCCCAGCATCAGAGACTGCCACATTGCTGCAGGTAGGCCTGCTGTAGTCTGTGAGCAGCCAAAGATGGCAAGTTCGGCCTCCGGTGGGAAGGGTCTCTTATACGCCTTGGAAAACCAGTTAAATATTTTGTCCCAGAGTCCAGTCAGCAAGGGCCAGAGCCAGAAAGTGTGAGACAGTGTGCCCTCCGACACTTTACACCTGTCGCACAGCAGTGAGACAGAAGGAGCAATCTTGTGCAGTTTGAGTTTGCAGTAATGAAGACGGTGGACAACTTTGACTTGGATCAGCTGATGTCTGCTGTTAACCGAGCAGGATCGTATCATGGCTAAACACTTCTCCCATGTAGCTGCAGACAGCTCAATGCCTAGCTCTGCCTCCCAAGCCTCCCTCACCCCGTCTGTGGCAGCCCTGTTACAATAATCAAACAAACGCACAAAACTAGAAATGAGATGCCTGGAGTCAGGGGGGTTCCTCAAGATATCAAAAAACACATGCTCCTTGAGGAGTTTTGAAATCAGGGATTTTGGACCGAACATAGTCTCTGATTTGCAGGTAACGAAAATGGTGCGAGTGTGGTAACTCAAATTTCTCTTGCAATTCGTCAAAAGAAAATGTTCACCCACATACAAATGCTTTATAGAAGTAAGACCCCTCTCTCTCCAGGCATGGAAAACTCTGTCCGATGTTGAAGGCATAAAGGAATGGTTGAAGCAGATAGGTGTATGTACAGATGTGGTTGGCAGACCCAAGGCTTTTCTCACCTGGTTTAAAATTCTAACAGAGTTTTTAACAATAAAACCTTGACTCCTCAAAATGGCTAGTTTTTCTATTTTGCAGAACAGCAGGGCAGACAAGGAGGATCTGTGTACCGAGTTGGCCTCCAAATTCAGCCAGGAGGGGGCCCCAGGGGCCAATTTGCCTGGAGACTAATGCTGCCAGAACATCAATGCCCTAATGTTAGCAGCCCAGTAATAATGTCTAAATATAGGCAGACTCAGCCCTCCCTTCGATTTGGCCTTTTGTAGATGAGCTTTTGAGATCCTGTGGATCTTATAGTTCCAAATGTATGGCAAAATTATGGAGTCTAGTTCTTTAAAAAAGGCTGATGTGAGGAAAATAGGAAGGTTATGACAAAGGTAAAGAAACCTGGGAAGGGAAACCATTTTGATCAAGTTAATACGGCCAGTCATAGACAGAGATAAGATCTTACAAGCCTCTATATTTCTCTTAAGCTTAGCCACAAACTCTGAGAAATTTAATTTGTATATGAGTCTGGGTTCCTTGGGTATTGTCAGGCCAAGATATGTAAAGTGATCTTTAACCAACCTAAAAGGATGCCTTCTAAGAAAGTCGGCGTGTAGGTGTTGGAAAGGGGCATATATTCGCTCTTTGCCCAGTTAATTGTATACCCAGACAGCTTTCCAAAAGAGGTAATCAGTTCTAGCAGAAGGTGAACAGATTTTTCCGGTTTATTTAGGCCTAATGTAACATCATCTGCCTACAGACTAATGAGCATTTTGGTACCTCCTACTTCCAAACCCACAATTTCTCAACCTATCACCATTATTTAAAATGGAGCACATCGGGTCAGCATATATCAGTCTCACCCAAGATATAAATGCGTCACCGAACCCAAATCTGTGTAAGGATTCTAACATATATGGCCACTCAACCTGGTCAAAAGCCTTGTGTGCGTCTAGAGATAAAATCGCTGCCTCACTGGTTTCCGCTCGATCAGCATACATAATATTAAGAAGGCGTCTGACATTGGAGAAAGAAAATCTACCAGGGATGAACCCTGTCTGGTCAGGGTGGATTATGGACGACAGATACCTATTTAACCGGCCAGCTAATATTTTGGTTATTATTTTCCTGTCAGAATTCTGAAGTGCAATAGGTCTGTAGCTGGCTGGGTCTGTTTCCTCCCTGCCCTTCTTCAAAATGAGGGAGATATTGGCCTCAGAGTGTTTTTGGTAAGATTTTGTCTCTCTTAGAACACACCATCATCCTGAGCAAAAGCAGAGCAAGAATGCCACAGAACTACTTATAAAATTCACAGCCGAAGCCGTCAGGCCCGGACGCTTTGCATGGTGTGAAGGACTTAATGGCAGAGATGATTTCTTCCAGTGTAAGATCGGAGTCTAGGTCTTCCCTGGCCGCATCACTAAGTTTAGGCATTTCAAGAAAGTCAAAAAAGTTGACCAGGTCAGAGTGGGTGGCACCACATTTAGAAGAGTACAGCTCACTGTAAAACTCTCTGAAACGATCATTTATCTCTATAGGGTCAGTCAGCAGGGTGCCTGCCTTAGATTTGATATTGTGAATCATCCTGGAAGCCTGCACATCCCTGAGCTGCTGCGACAGGACCCCATGGGTTTTTCATCCAGTTCAAAATGCTTTTGCCTCATTTTCAGAAGAATGCTGTTTATTTGGCCTCCTAGGATGCAGTTATACTCATATTTAAGCTTAACTATCTTATTGTAGTCTTCAGAAGACTTTGAGGTTCGGTATGTCGCTTCATAGGTGGGCAGAATATTCCTGATTTCTAACAAACGCTTCTCTCTCTCTTTTTTAACGGCAGATTCATAGGAAATTATGTCTCCACGAATAACGACTTTTAGAGTTTCCCAAAGAATAGAATCCGACACCTCACCATTGTCATTGATCTCTATAAAGGTTTTTAGTTTGGTAGTAATAGTTTCCACAAAGTTACCATCGGAGAGCAACAGAGGGTTAAAGCGCCAGGAGTAGTTTTGTTTAGGGAGAGAGAGGTTTAAGGACATCGACAGTGTCCCAGAATAGTCCCAGAAACCATAATGTACCTGCCGTTAGGATCTGTATTGAGTGAAGTGAGTTAGAACGGAATATTTTTCTTGAAAAGAATAGCCACCCCACGAGCATGAGAGGTAAAAGACAACAGATAAACCTGGGATATCCAGCTGCACCGCAATCTATGTTGCTCAGTTGCTCTTATATGAGTCTCTTGCAGGAATATTACATCTGCAGATAAAGATTTAAGATGTCGGAGAACCTTGTCCCTCTTAACAACATGACCTAACCCCTTAACATTCCACGAAACTACTGTGATATCCTTGCCTCCTACTGTTACTCTATACTGAGCCCCCTGCATACATGAGTAATGAAAAAGATGACATAATTGAGCAATATTAACCATTGTAACTTGACTGGCAAGATTAGAGAAACATCATGATGTTTCTCAAATAACACTGACATGTCTGCGCCATATACAAAAACATATCCCCCCCACCCCCATCCTGCCTTGTGCCTACCTGAACCTGGCATGTAGCATCCTACATCCATCCTAAAGGGAGCTGCTGGGCAATACAGTAGTCACTACTAACTATGTTACTGCTATCTCCCATCCCCGTGACATTATAAAAAAAAAAAAAAAAAAAACAACTGTAAAACACCACAAGAATAACATTATTAGAACAAGGAATATGACCAAAACCCGCACCCCAGAGTGAGAGAACATGGCATCAGTTTAAGTGGGCCTTCGTATTGGCAGATATATGTAAACAATGTGCATAGAGAAGTCCAGTGCTGCGAGCCGCTTTGAAGAAATGGTTGCCTCACCTCGGCGCTGTCATGAGTTGAGTGAAAAGTGTTAGTGCATGGGCTCACTCCCCTTCACATAGATTATTCTTTCCCAGGGACCGCGCTGCCTCGTCCGGGTCCATGAAGATCTTGGGCGCCTCACCATCCCGGGAGTAAACGCAGAGCTTGGCTGGGTACCGTAGGGTGTGTTTCACTCCTCCGTCACGCAGAGCCTGCATCACATCCTGGAAGGTACGGCGCTGGACCATCACTTCGCTGGTGTAATCTGGGAAAATCAGCACCTTACCTCCTTTATACTCCAACGGCTGTTGCCTGGCACAGCGGAGGATTAGCTCTTTATCCTGAAAGTGGTGGATGCACGCCAGGATGGTGCGTGGTTTAGCTCCGGTGGCCGGCTTCAGTTGAAGGGAGCAGTGTGCCCGGTCAACTTTAACTGGGTGTGGGAAGTGTTCAGCACCAAGCAGTTGGGGGATTAATCTGGAGACGAACTTGGTGGGTTTTCCTCCTTCCTCGCCCTCTTGTATCCCCACAACTTTGATATTATGTCTCCTGGAACGGGCCTCCAGATCCTGCACTTTGGCGTGAAGCTGAGTGTTAGACTTGGCCAGCTCGGAGTATCTAGCCTCAGGTGTTAGCATGCGTGTGTCAAGTTCAGTAGCAGCCTGCTCCTGACTAGCCACTCAAGCTTGTAGCTCCGCCTGTGAGGCTGCGAGTCTCCTTACATAGTGCCTTGCACGTAATATATGTCTTATCTGGAGTCGTTGTCAGTCTCGATGTTAGCACTAGCACTAGCTCTCGTTGCGGTGGTTTGTCCATCCATGGTTTTGGGTCTGCTGGGAATGCTTGGTTTCAGCATGTTGTGTTTTCAACTCAATAAAGTTCTTAGGGAAACATATATTCACTCTTACAGTTTGTGAGACGAAAAACGAGGTATTAAAATAGTTTTTCAAATTCGCAGAGAGGAGCACAAGTGAAACGGGTCTATATCCTCCGCATGCGCACTAGCACCAACAAGAGCAAACTCTTGTTTCAGAGTTGTTATTGAGTCTATTTCTGCAATAACTGCACTTATTGCTGTTTACTCTACTAATGTTAATGTTACCACTCGATGCTCTAAGAGACGCTGTTACTGTTTTGAAAACAGCAGTTGTATGTGTGTCATTGGATGCAACACAGTCCCTGATTGGCCTAAAGATATTGTAAATTCAGGATATGGAGGCAGGCGGGGAGAAGTCCATACTGATCTAAAGAACCATATGAAATTTGAGGTCTGTGATCAGGATGGTTTTACCAGGCTAGGGCTATGCACCATCTTCAAAATGTGGCCAGTAGTATGATGATCTAATCAGCAATTACCAGGTATTCTTTGATGAGGCATTCAAAATCTCCACCGAGGTAGATCGTCAGGGATTTCAGGATGTTCTCTCTTCCGGTGTTGACGTCAACAGTCTGTAAAAACATTGACAGAAAAGATTTGTGACACTAAATGTAAACAAAGATATCAAGTCCGCACACTAGTGATGCACAGATCGGCTTTTACGTCATGCGAATCCGCACGTCGGCATAAATGCCCTGCCCGCCACCCATCCACATAAATTATTTTCTCTGATTTAGAGATCTGCATCCTAATGGCCCCACATCCAGTTTTATGTCCCTGCAGGCTATTCTTTTTAGAGATCTCCCGATGATCTCTACCAGCCTACCAGCATGCCTGTCCAGCTGAGCCATGAACTTTGTTTCAAGAGGAACCGTGGTGATTCGCAGGAACTCTGCATTGACCTGGAATGACAGTAGTTATTGCTTTAAGGACACTATTCAAATATAACAACTTTTAACTTTCTCTTCTTTTGGCATTTCTGCTTTATTGGACAGTCACAGTGGAGAGAGACAGGAAAGGCAGGGGAGAGAGGGGGGATGGCATGCAGCAAAGGGCCCGAGCTCGGGACTCAAATTCAGGATGCTGCGATCAGGACTCTGGTACACGGTACATGCTCTTATCCGGTGAGCCACTGGGGCACCCCCTTACACTCTGATGACCCCTGGACATTTTTGTCCATTTCCCCACCATCCCAGCCCCCCCATGGACAAACCAGAGGTCATGTGAGGTTGATTTTTGGCAAAGGGGTGTACTTTTGAGTTAACTTTGAGGACCATGTTTAGTTAAGACTTAGCCCCATATGGAGCACCACAAATATTTTGAAAAAAAAGAAAAAAGAAGAAGAGAAAATAGTTTAAACCAAATTACTATAAGAGGTGGACATTTTTGGCCACCTGAAGGATCATGGACGTCATGAAATTTAAGGGGTCACCTGAGGGTTAACTTTCTCTTAGCATAAAACATACTTCAGGTATCTGACACAGCGCAGGCCATCTGGTCCGGACTTCATCCACTGAGGCTCCTGATCAATCACTTCCTGTCTTCGATAGGCAAATGTCTGTTCCATTTTCTGAGCAACAGTTGCTCTATTACTTCTTTTCTTCACTTCTGTTAGAACAAACTCTCTTTTTCCATGGTTTCTGGAGATGCATCACATGGCAGAGATGGGTAGTAGTTTACCTCAGCACGTCTTGGTCGCTTGACCTTCTTTGCAGGCAAGGCACTGTGTGGGGCCTTAACTTTCAGGAAATTCACGACTACTTCAGGGGTCCCATGTGCTTTGAGCTGTGTTTTGTAGTTAGCCATCTTATACTTCAGCCTTTGTTTCCAACCGTAGCAGCCGTTGAAGGAACCTGGTTCACTGAGACAGGGATGCTTCTTTATTAAAGCTTCTGCGACCTCACTGTAGTCCTCATCCTTAGGGTAGGCTGTGTACTTGAAGAGCTTTTTTGCGTTGTACTCTGCATTTCCTTTTTGCAGCTGAATCTCTGTCTCAAGAGAAAAGTGTGGAATAGGGAACTCTTTTGGCCACTGTATGGTTCTCAATGATGAAGGTGACCTGTCTAGGATTATTGTACTGTCTGTTCCAGTAGATCCTACAGAACCAGAATCATCACTCTGGATGGATGAACAGGAGCTGGTCTCCAAGGCATCAATGGGAGAACCAATGGGGTGGTCATCCATCTGAATGACTTTGACAATACTTAGGTCCCTAATTTCCGTGGTAGAAGTCAAATTGACAAACATGTCCCCAAAGTCAGTGTCTTTGTACTGGAGCCTTATCCTACCAGACAATGCACATGTTCTTTTGATGTCATTGATGAGGTCCTCCAGGTATTCAGGAATTCCACCAAGAAGTACCATTCTCATGGAGTTGTCTTCGCCCAGGACAACTAGAAGCCTTGCATATGTACTCCCAGCAATGCTGGCCAATACACTGAAAAACACATATTAAAAATATTGCATTGTATTGTGTACCTTTCTTTCAGTGAAACCAGTGTAGTGACTGTCTAAAACCACATTTTTGACCCCCCTGCCACTACAACATGAAATATACAATTCCCTTTTTGTGCTGTCATTCAAGGCCAAAGACTATTTTTATTTATTTATTTCCCTCCCCCCAATGTATGTTGGAAGCAGAGAGAAAAGTAGCAAGCATGTGTGGCTGTGCAGCCAGTATGTGAATGTAGTGTTAGCAATGCCTCCCCCGACTGACTGAGAAGAAAAGCGAGCACTCCTGTGCAACGTGGATGCTCATTGGCTATTGATCGCCAGAGTCTGACTGTGAAGGCTCCCAATTGGTCAGAAGAGATGTCCATCAAAACAGCATCGCGTCGATTCCGATATCCGAATGCGGCTGATGTTAACATGCTAACTCACGCCATGACAGAGAAAAATGTGACATATGCGACTAGTAACGTTACATAACACAGCGTGGTGTGTCGAAACATAGTAATTAAACACCAAGCATACAATATTTTTGACTAACCTGACAGCACAATGTTTAAACAGAACTTATTGAGCAACACTGCTTGCTAAAGCATATTAGCAATAGCATAGTGCTCATGCATCACCCACATGTCTAACGTTAGTCGAACTTCCAGCCAACAACGGCATTATTTATCGAGTGGCTCGTGTATTTCGTTGGGTTATAGTGGTTCAAGTATCTGTCCATAAAGTTAAGAAACACAGACCTCAAGTAAAATATCTTGCTAGCGCAAATATGCGACGACACAGTTAGCATTACTATCAAATAATACAGTGAGCTAACATTTACTTTCAAGTTTGTAAAGCTGAAGAGGAATGGTTGAGGTATAAAATACTGTCCTTGGATGAATTCTTACCTTGAAAACCCAGACTCCCCAGAGGTTTTCTATGGGATGCAGGTCTGGAGAAAGTGCAGGCCACTCCATTTGAGGTACCCCAGTCTCCAGCAGCCGTTCCCTAATGATACGACCTCGATGAGCTGGAGCATCAAACACCTGATGTGAATTTTGCCGTTAAACTCCTTGTTAGAGAACAGCAACTTGTGCAAAAAGTACTGAAACATTGAACAGTTGGACATGTGCATTCAAAAGTTTACAGAAGGTCACATTAAGTTCACCTGTAAAGGTTAGAATGCATTTTAGGTTCATCCTGAAATTTCACCCGAAAGCCGAATATCCCTAACTTTTTGTGAGTAGTGTATATATATATATATAGTATATATATATAGTATATATATATATATATATATACTATATATATACTATATATATATATATATATAGATATATATATATATACTATATATATATAGATAGATAGATAGATATAGATATAGATATATAGATATACAGTACAGGCCAAAAGTTTGGACACACCTTCTCATTCAATGCGTTTTCATTATTTTCATGACTATTTACATTGTAGATTCTCACTGAAGGAATCAAAACTATGAATGAACACATGTGGAGTTATGTACTTAACAAAAAAAGGTGAAATAACTGAAAACATGTTTTATATTCTAGTCTCTTCAAAATAGCCACCCTTTGCTCTGATTACTGCTTTGCACACTCTTGGCATTCTCTCGATGAGCTTCATGATGTAGTCACCTGAAATGGTTTTCACTTCACAGGTGTGCCTTATCAGGGTTAATTAGTGGAAAATCTTGCTTTATCAATGGGGTTGGGACCATCAGTTGTGTTGTGCAGAAGTCAGGTTACTACACAGCCGACAGCCCTATTGGACATCTGTTAAAATTCATATTATGGCAAGAACCAATCAGCTAACTAAAGAAAAACGAGTGGCCATCATTACTTTAAGAAATGAAGGTCAGTCAGTCTGGAAAATTGCAAAAACTTTAAATGTGTCCCCAAGTGGAGTCGCAAAAATCA